>NC_142801.1:7800641-7812584 GCF_049724085.1 Artemia sp. Qi Xiang Cuo
CACACAGACACACACACTGAGACACACAAACAGAGACACACAGACAGAGACACACACACAGAGACACACACACAGAGACACACAAACAGAGACACACACACAGAGACACACAAACAGAGACAGACACACACACACAGATACAAACACACACACACACAAACACAGAGACACACAAACAGAGAAAGACACACAGAGAGACACAAAAAGAGAAACCCACAAACACAGAAAGAGAACGTGACACTAACAGACAGACACACTCTCAGAGACAATCACAGACAGAGAGACACACACACACACACACACACAGACACACACACACAGAGACACACACACAGAGACACACACACAGAGACACACACACAGAGACACACACACACACACACAGAGAGACACACAGAGAGACAAACACAGAGAGACACACACACAGACACACACA
Organism: Artemia sp. Qi Xiang Cuo; assembly: GCF_049724085.1. NCBI lineage: Eukaryota > Metazoa > Arthropoda > Branchiopoda > Anostraca > Artemiidae > Artemia > Artemia sp. Qi Xiang Cuo. The sequence goes on from NC_142801.1 coordinate 7,801,078, forward strand.
CAGACAGACACAGACACAGAGACACACACACAGAGAGACACACACACAGACACACACACACAGAGACACGCACTCAGAGACACACACACAGAGACACACATACAGAGACACACACACAGAGACAGACACACACAGACACACACACACAGAGACACACACTCAGAGACACACACACAGAGACACACAGACAGATACACACACACAGAGACACACACACAGAGACACTCACAAAGAAACACAAACAAAGAGAAACAAAAACAGAGACACAAACACACAGACAGAGACACACACTCAGAGAGAAACTCGCAGACACACACACACAGAGAGACAGAAAGAGACACACAGACAAACAGAGACAGACACGGAGAGACACACACAGAGACAGACACACACAGAGACAAAGACACAGAGACACACACACAGAGACACAAACACAGAGACACACCCACAGAGACACACACACAGAGACACACATGTTCCTTTATTACCTACGAAATTTTTCATAAATGAATATATTTTTGCAGAGTTTCAACTAGCTATGGCTAAGTTTGATATAGACAAGCTATTTTCTTGCGAAAACACACAAACTCAGAAAAAATGATCAATGTTCCTTTAGTATCTACACAATTAGACTAAAAATGAAGATATTTATGCAGAGTTTCAACTAGCTATGGCTAAGTTTACTAAAGACATGCTATTTTCTTGCGAAAACACACAAAATCAGAAAAAATATTGTTAGGTTAGATTAAGTTAGATTAGGTTAGGTTAGCCTACGTACGCGCGCATATAGGTTAGGTTAGGTTGGATTAAGTTAGGTTAGGTTAAGTTAGGTTAGGTTAGATTAAGTTAGGTTAGGTTAAGTTAGGTTAGGATAGGTTAGATTAAGTTAGGTTAGGCTAAGTTAGGTTAGGCTAGGTTAGCCTACGTACGCGCGCGTACGTAGGCTAACCTAGCCTAACCTAACTTAATCTAACCTACCCTAACTTAACCTAACCTAACTTAACCTAATCTAATTTAACCTAACCTAACCTAACTTAATCCAACCTAACCTAAACTATATGCGCGCGTACATAGGCTAACCTAACATAATCTAACTTAACCTAACCTAATAATATTTTTTCAGAGTTTGTGTGTTTTCGCAAGAAAATATCTTGTCTTTAGCAAACTTAGCCATAGCTAGTTGAAACTGTGAATAAATATCTTCATTTTTAGCCTAATTGCGTCGGTACTAAAGGAACATTGAACATTTTTTCTGATTTTGTGTGTTTTCGCAAGAAATTAGCTTGTCTTTAGTAAACTTAGCCATAGCTAGTTGAAACTCTGCATAAATATCTTCATTTTTAGTCTAATTGTGTAGGTACTAAAGGAACATTGAACATTTTTTCTGATTTTGTGTGTTTTCGCAAGAAAATAGCTTGTCTTTAGCAAACATAGCCATAGCTAGTTGAAACTCTGCATAAATATCTTCATTTAAGCCTAATTGCGTAGGTACTAAAGGAACGTGTGTGTCTCTGTGTGTGTGTCTGTGTGGGTGTGTGTCTCTGTGTGTGTGTGTCTCTGTGTGTGTGTCTCTGTGTCTGTGTGTGTGTTTCTGTGTCTCTGTGTGTGTGTCTCTGTGTGTGTGTGTATGTCTCTGTCTCTATATCTTTGTGTCTGTCTGTCTTTGTTTGTGTGTGTGTGTGTCTCTGTGTGTGTGTCTCTGTGTGTGTGTCTCTGTGTTTGTGTCTCTGTGTGTGTGTCTCTGTGTGAGTGTCTCTGTGTGTGTGTCTCTGTGTGTGTGTATCTGTATGAGTGTCTCTGTGTGTGTGTCTCTGAGAGCGTGTCTCGGTGAGTGTGTGTCTGTGTGTGTGTGTCTCTGTGTCTGTGTCTCTGTATGTGTGTCTCTGTGTGTGTGTCTCTGTGTGTGTGTCTCTGAGTGAGTGTGTCTGTGTGTGTGTCTGTGTGTGTGTCTGTCTGGGTTTGTGTGTCTCTGTGTGTGTGTCTGTGTGTGTGTTTGTGTGTGTGTGTGTGTCTGTGTGTGTGTGTGTGTGTCTGTGTGTGTGTGTCTCTGTGTGTGTGTCTCTGTGTGTGTGTCTCTGTTTGTGTGTCTCTGTGTGTGTGTGTGTCTGTGTGTGTCTATGTGGGTGGGTGTGTGTGTGTCGGTGTCTCTGTGTGTGTCTGTGTGTTTGTGTCTGTGTGTGTGTCTCTCTCTGTGTGTGTGTCTGTGTGTGTGTCTCTCTGTGTGTGTGTCTCTGTGTGTGTGTCTCTGTGTGTGTGTCTGTGTGTGTGTGTCTCTGTGTGTGTGTGTCTGTCTCTGTTTGTGTGTCTCTGTGTGTGTGTCTCTGTTTGTGTGTCTCTGTGTGTGTGTCTCTGTGTGTGTGTCTCTGTGTGTGTGTCTCTGTGTGTGTGTCTCTGTGTGTGTGTCTGTGTGTGTGTCTGTGTGTCTGTGTCTCTGTGTGTGTGTGTGTGTCTGTTTGTGTGTGTGTCTGTGTGTGTGTCTGTCTGTGTTTGTCTGTGTGTGGGTCTGTCTCTGTGTGTGTCTGTGTGTGTGTGTCTCTGTGTGTGTCTCTGTGTGTGTCTCTTTGTGTGTGTCTCTGTTTGTGTGTCTCTGTGTGTGTGTCTCTGTGTGTGTGTCTCTGTGTGTGTGTCTCAGTGTGTCTGTGTCTGTGTGTCTGTGTGTCTGTGTGTGTGTCTCTGTGTGTGTGTCTCTGTGTGTGTCTCTGTGTGTGTGTCTCTGTGTGTGTCTCTGTGTGTGTGTGTCTCTGTGTGTGTGTCTCTGTATGTGTGTCTCTGTGTGTGTGTCTCTGTGTGTGTGTCTCTGTGTGTGTGTCTCTGTGTGTGTCTCTGTGTGTGTGTCTCTGAGTGTGTGTCTCTGTGTGTGTGTCTCTGTGTGTGTGTCTCTGTGTTTGTGTCTCTGTTTGTATGTGTCTCTGTGTGTGTATCTCTGTCTGTATGTGTCTCTGTGTGTGTGTGTGTCTCTGTGTGTGTGTGTCTCTGTGTGCGTGTCTCTCTGTGTGTGTGTGTCTCTCTGTGTGTGTGTGTGTGTGTGTGTGTCTGTGTGTGTGTGTCTCTGTGTGTGTGTCTGTGTGTGTGTCTCTGTGTGTGTGTCTCTGTGTGTGTGTCTCTGTGTTTGTGTCTCTGTGTGTTTGTCTCTGTGTGTGTGTGTCTCTTTGTTTGTGTCTCTTTTTTTGTGTCTCTGTGTTTTGTCTGTGTGTGTGTGTATCTGTGTGTGTGTGTCTGTGTTTGTGTGTGTGTCTCTGTGTGTGTGTCTGTGTGTGTGTGTGTCTGTCTTTGTGTGTGTCTCTCTCTGTGTGTGTGTGTGTGTGTCTGTGTGTGTCTGTGTCTCTGTCTGTGTGTTTGTGTCTCTCTGTGTGTGTGTGTCTGTGTGTGTGTGTCTCTGTGTGTGTGTCTCTGTGTGTGTGTCTCTGTGTGTATGTGTGTGTGTGTGTGTCTCTGTGTGTTTGTGTCTCTGTGTGTGTGTGTCTCTGTGTGTGTGTCTCTGTGTGTGTCTCTGTGTGTGTGTGTGTCTCTGTATGTGTGTCTCTGTGTCTGTGTCTCTGTGTGTGTCTTACTGAGAATCTTACTGAGGAGGTTTCAAGCTCCTATCTACACAAAATGTGTAATTCTGTATTTTCTGCCAGAAAAAAGATAATGGATGCAAGTTTGTTTATTTTTTTGCCCTATGTGTGATCGTATCGAACCACTAGTCCTAGAAGATCGAAAGAACGCTATTCTGAACAAGAATCAGAAATTCTAGTGCCCTTTTTCAGTAACAAAAAGTGATTTAATTGGAGTAAGTTGCGACTTTTCAAAAACAGGCATTTCTTGGTATCTATTGCGTTTAGTTATCTATATGACGTTATGACGTCATGGGACTGTTATGACTCACCGACTGTTCCGTGGAAGAGTGTATTATTCTGCAATTCGGTGGTATCCAACTACGATTCCCCCAAATGGAAACTAACTTTATATCGATTGAAACTTCTAATATAGCCAGTCAATTTAATAAAATTGAAATTCTAAATAACTGTTGTAATTTTTTTATTAAAATATCAGTTTTACATATAAATTAGTTTTATTAGTCTGGAATTTTCTTCAATAATCAGTAATTTTTAATAGTCACGAGAACGAAGAAACTGTCTAGGGCAGTTGTCTAAGAGCAACTGTCTAAGAGCAGGGACATACGTAGAGATCTCTCTTTGGGTGGAATTTTAAAGGGGATCCAAAATTTTGGAGAGGCTCCAATTTGAGAAATAAAACGCAGAACTAGTTTTATGTAATCTTGGGAATTCTTGGAGAAATTGTCAACATCTTTGAGATTCTGGTGTAAGAGGATGTGCCCAAAGCCCCTTCCTTTTGTAAATAGAGATGAAATATTGTTCTTTTTGTGACTATGTCCACTCTTTCTAAATATAGACAGTAAGTTTCACTTATTAGTGCCTTGAAACTGTCTCCAGCTAGTGAGAAAAATTTCAAGTTCAACCATTTTTTTAGATTCCTTTGCTTGACTCATAACAGATAAAAATTAACTTTAACACTGAAAAAATAGCACGAGAAGATTCTTACATACAAAAATTTACCGTTTTCTGTAATTCTTTTGTAGTTAATATGTCCTAAAAGGACATAACTGGTAAATTCTTTAAATAAATACTGGCGCCAAAATAATGATTCGTCTAACAATTTTGTCGTACTTTGTTCAAATTAGAAAATCATTTTTGGCGTCTTTTTAAGGTAAACACCGTGAATTGCAATGACACCAAATTCTAGATAAGGATTTACTTTCTCTTTAGTTAAACAATCTGATTTTTTTCCAAGTGTAATTTGATATCTTAGATTCTTTAATCCAGCGGGGAAACGTAAACAGTTTCCCCAGTCCTTGATAAAGTTAAAAAAGTAATACATTTCTTGATGAAGTTTTAGCATTTTCTGAATTGCTCAAATATCAAAAACAGAATTTGTTTTTGCAAATATGTGATTTTCGCTATCTTATTAAAAGAGAAAAATACCGTAAAATATATCCGTTTTCAGTAATTCCATTATATCTGGATACAACAGAAGTTTTGTCCTTGGTGTACTGAATCTAAATTAAGAAAAACACATCTAACTTGTAAATCGTTCACTTTTAAGAGTTTCCTCATAATCCTTACTGCTTCTAATGCTACTAGCAAATGTCTGCAATACCAAGCCGCCTGAGGCTAACAAAACTCTGCTTTGTTTTCTATAGCCAAATATACTGAATGCTTTCCTTTTTGCCCCTCCCATGCAGTTGCCATGCCCTTTAAATGCTTTTCTGCCACCCCTGAGCACCCCTTTCAGAACTTCCTGTTTTTCATTTGGAACAAGAGGGTTGGAGAAAATTCCAGTCTTTGGCAATATGTCATCCATTACCGGATAAACGTGGTCTATGCATTTTCACCTTTTCATTACATAAATTCCATTTGTCTTCCAAATCTTCTGAATTTTTCTAACTACAAAAAGAAAAAGAAATAGAGAAAAAAGCCTATACCATGGCTATGATACTTTATGCATCTTCATTACGCCTACTAGCTCAACTAGTAATACCTTCCAGGTAAGGGACAATGTCATTTTTTTCAGTTTTCTTTTGACCTTAAACTTAACCTCACCACAAAAATTTAGTTCTAATCTGTTTCCGGTTTATTTCTAGAAATACGGCTTTCTTAGTGCTAATTTTTCAACCTTTTTTGCGCTTTGAACTCTCAAAACCTTCAGAAATTCATTCGCTTAGCTAATATTTTTGTCTAGGACACTGAATTTATCTAGATAATCTAAGTCTAGGTGATTTTTCCTATTCCATTTAATGGAATAAACTAGTTTTGCCTTCCAGGTAAGGTGCAATATCCTATTTGTCAGTTTGCTTCTGACCTTAAACTTAACCTCTCCATTAATATTTATTTTCAAACTGTTTTCGATTTATTTCTAGAAATTCAGCTTTCTTAATGCTAATTTTTAAACCTTTTCTTGCACTTTGAACTCTCAAAACCTTCAGAAATTCGTTAGGTTCACTAATATTTTTGTCTAAGACATTGAAACTATCTATCTGAGTCTAGGTGATTTTTCCTATCCCATTTAATACCATGTCTTATTGAGTTTGTAGCACTTCTTAGGACAAAGTTCATCAAAATGGAATGTGTGTCTGTCCTATTCCATCAAGATTGGGATAGGACACAACCCTGCTGAATTGCTGATTCTACACCGAAACAATTACCAACCTTACTGCAGTAACATTATTCTTGCACAAAATGCTAATCACTTTGAATGCATTTGTCAGGTATCAAACAATTCGTGATAAGGACCGACCCGGCTCAATGGTAACCGAAGCTCTAGAAAACAGTTTTTTGATTGCAATAGATACATCACAAGAATCAACTTTTAATGCTGATTTCAAATATATAAGTTTCATCAAGTTTATTCCTACCCATCAAAAGTTACGCGCCTGACAAAATGTGGCTGATTTTTGAAAAAAGGGAGAAGGACCCCCTAAAAGTTATAGAACCTTAATGAAAATCACGTCATCATATTCAGCGTATCAGAAAACCCTACTGTAGAGGTTTCAAGCTCCTATCTACAAAAATGTGGAATTTTGCATTTTTTTGCCAGAAGAAAGATCACGGATGCGTGTATTTGTTTTTTTCCCCTGGGGTGATCATATTGACCCAGTCGTCCTAGAATATCGTAGGAGGGCTCATTGAAATGGAAATTAAAAGTTTTAGTGCCCTTTTTAAGTGACCAAAAAAATGGAGGGCAACTAGGCCCCCTCCCACGCTCATCTTTTCCCTAAAGTCACCCGATCAAAATTTTGAGATAGACATTTTGTTCAATACGTTCGAAAATATGATAAGTATGTCTTTTAGGATGACTTAATCCCCCGAAGTCCCCGCGGGGAGCGCTGAAAGTTATGAACTTTACCAAATGTTAACATATAGTATTGGTTATTGGAAAGTATACAGACGTTTTCAGGGGGGATTTTTTCTGGTAGTGGGGGGGGGTCGGGGTTTATGTGGGAGGATCTTTCCATGAAGGAAGTTTTGCCGGATTTCCCAGCATTATTTAAAAAAAGATCAGAAATTAATAAAAAAAAATAAGTTTTTCAACTGAAAGTAGGCTAAGCAGCAACATCAAAACTTAAAGCGAACGAAAATATTACATATATGATTGGGTTCAACCCCTAGTCAATACCTCGCTCTTTAAGACAAAGATTTTTTAGTACTTTCATAAGACCTATTTATTCTAATTAACGGCCTTTGTGATGAAGCGGTCATTTTAAAAGAATTGGAACAAAATTCAAACTTTAGCTTAAAGAGCAAGGTATTTACTAGGGGGCGAGCCCCCTCTATATGTATTACAAATATATGAATATAGAAGTTCATTACGTAAGTTAATTCGTAAGTTACGTATATTTATTACTAATAAAAACGTTCGTAAATAAAATTAAACAAGTTTTGAGAAAGCCATTTAACCGAATAAAATTAAAATTAGTATACAATTTTTATTTAATTATTCATATACGGTGAGCCAAAATCAAAACCTGCATCAATTCAAAAACATTTAAAAATTAAATTAAAAAAAAAACAAGTTTTTTTTAACTGAAAGTAAGGAACGACGTTAAAACTTAAAACGAACGGAAATTATTCCGTATATGAAAAGGGCTGTCCCCTCTTCAACGCCTCGCTCTTTATGCTAGAGTTTGACTTTCTCACAACTCTATTTTTTTTTAAAATAAAACACTTTAGCGTAAAGAGCGAGGCGTTGGGGAGGGGACAGCCCCTTTCATATACGGAATAATTACTGTTTGTTTTAAGTTTTAACGTCGTAAGTAGAGAGGGGGGTCCGACTCGTGACCCCACCACGTGGTTTATGGTTTTCTCAGTGAGAATGAAAAAACAGGAATTTTCTCACTTGAAAAAACAGGAATTTTGTCACATTTATGTCTGTTTTCATGGATGGTTTTGTGTGTTGGTCGATTTATTTGATGTTTTTCATGGATGGTTATGGATGATTTATGGTTTTTGTCAGTGAGAATTTGAAAAACAGGAACTTTCTCACATTTATGTCTGTTTTTATGGTTTTTGTCAGTGAGAATGAAAAAACAGGAACTTTGTCACATTTATGGATGTCAACAGCAATTTATGTTCCTGTTTTATGTCTGTTCGTTGTCAGAGAGAATGGACATGCTCGAGGCGAATGTTATGAGATTGTTTGGCTAGCCTAACCTGAGAAATTGATTTACATAATCGCTAGGGGGAATTATTGGTTCACGAAGGGGAGAATTATGAAAAAAACATGGCTTCATTGTTGTTTGGCTAACTTAACCTGAGAATTTGATTTACATAATCGCTAGGGGAAATTATTGATTTACGAAGGGGAGAATTAAGAAACATTAAGGCTTCTTTAATCTTAGGTCTGAGGGATAAACGTTCTTTAGGTCAGAGAGAAAAATTAATATTCTATTTTTAAATAGGGCTACATCGATCTTTAGTGTCAGGAATTATAAATGACATCACTTGTTATCTTGGAATTATGCGGGAGTCTAAAGAGATAGAAATTCTATTTTTAAATACGGCTTCACGGAGCTTTAAGTCGGAGAGATAAATTGATATTCTAACGAAACCATAATAGTTTAGCTAGGAACATTTATGAGATGAAGAGATTAACGTAGGAAAGGGTTTCCTAGAAATTTGAAATGTGAAAGCACAGAGATGCCAAAAAACAAAAGGAACGCACAGAAATTACTTTTTGGGGATTATTTGGGCGAAACGGTTTTAGACAGGTTATGGAATTATTTCGGCGAAACCGTTACAGACGTTGATTTAAAAGATGATTTAAAAGATGATTTTAGAATAGGTTTTGAGTGTGGTCGTTATAATACACAAGTTCCATTGAACAGTGTTGTGAGGTCCCCACATCACAACCCCAAAGGGACCCGATCACCCTACCCCGATCCAAAGGGTTCCAATTCACCTACCCCACTCCAGAAGGAGCCCCCCCGTCCACAAAGGTTCCCACGGAGCCACCCCCGCCCCCCCCGACCCGCAAAGGCCCTCCCTGGGCCCCCCAAGGCACCTCGAGCGCCAAACAGACCCCCGGTGTCCCCCAAGCCTTCACCCGGTCCCCAAATGTCCCCCAGGCTCCCAACTGGCCCCCCAGGACCCCCAAAGGCCCTCCACCGGTCCCCAAAGGTCCCCCAGGCTCCCAAAGGCCCCCTCCCCTCCCTCTCCCTCCCTCTCCTCCCCCTCCTCACCGTCCCCTCCCCCTCCTCCCAATCCCCCTCCCCTCCCCTCCCCCTCCCCCTCCCCCTCCCCCTCCCCTCCCCTCCCCTCCCCCTCCCCTCCTCCCCCCCCCCATCCCCCTCACCTCCTCCCCTCCCCATTTTTTTAAATATTTTTTATGCATTAAGACACAGAAGGGCACCCTCCCCCCGGGCCCCCCCCAAAGGGCCCCCGACGCCCCACTTTTCTGAGCTGGATTTCTTAGCCTTTCATAGGTGTGTGTTGTCAGAAAATTATGATTTGGGATGTGTAGTTTGCTATTCGAACTTTTCAGAGCTGGATTTCTTAGCCTTTCATAGGTGTTTGTTGTCTAAAACTTCTAGTTTGGGATGAGTAGTTTGCTATTTCAAACATTTATGAGCTAGGCTTTCCTCGTATATCGTAGGTGAATATTGTCAGAAAATTATGATTTGGGATATTTAAATTACTGTTTCGGGCTTTTCTGAGCTAGATTTCTTAGTCCCTCATAAGTGTTTGTTGTCTCAACCCTATAGTTTGGGATGAGTAGTTTGCTATTTTTGACTGTTCTGAGCTAGGTTTCTTAGCCTTTCATAGGTGTGTGTTGTCAGAAACTTATGATTTGGGATATGTAAATTACTATTTTTGCCTTTTCTGAGCTAGATTTCTTAGCCTTTTATAGGTGTTTGTTGTCTGAAGCCTATAGTTTGGGATGAGTAGTTTGCTTTTGGACTTTTCAGAGCTGGATTTCTTAGCCTTTCGTGGGTGTGTGTTGACTGAAACTTATGATTTGGGATATGTAAATTACTATTTCGGGCTTTTCTAAGCTAGATTTCTTAGTCTTTCGTTGGTATGTGTTGTCTGAAACCTATGATTTGGGATTTGTAGTTTTGCTTTTTGGACTTTTCAGAGCTATGATTCTTAGTCCCTCATAGGTGTTTGTCGTCTGAAACCTATAGTTTGGGATGAGTAGTTTGCTATTTCAGGCTTTTCTGAGCTAAGGTTTCTTAGTATTTCGTAGGTGTGTGTTGTCTGAAACTTATGACTTGAGGTGTCTAATTTGCTATTTCAGACCTTTCTGAGCTAAGGTTTCATAGTATTTCGTAGGTGAATGTTGTCTGAAACTTATGATTTGGGATATGTAAATTACTATTTCGGGCTTTTCTAAGTTAGATTTCTTAGTCTTTCGTTGGTGTGTGTTGACTGAAACCTATGATTTGGGATATAAGGTTCTTAATCTTTCGTTGGTGTGTGTTGTCTGAAACCTATGATTTGAGATTTGTAGTTTGCTTTTTGGACTTTTCAGAGCTAGGATTCATAGTCCCTCATAGGTGTTTGTTGTCTGAAACCTATAGTTTGGGATGAGTAGTTTGCTAATTCAGGCTTTTCTGAGCTAAGGTTTCCTAGTATTTCATAGGTGTGTGTTGTCTGAAACTTATGATTTGAGGTGTGTAATTTGCTATTTCAGGCTTTTCTGAGCTAAGGTTTCATAGTATTTCGTAGGTGAATGTTGTCTGAAACTTATGAATTGGGATATGTAAATTACTATTTCGGGCTTTTCTAAGCTAGATTTCTTAGTATTTCGTTGATGTGTGTTGTCTGAAACCAGTGATTTGGGATGGGTGGGTTGCTATTTTAAACTTTTCTGAGCTGGATTTCTTAGCCTTTCATAGGTATGAGTTGTCTGAAACCTATGATTTGGGATGGTTAATTTGCTATTTTTGACTTTTCTGAGCTAGGTTTCTTAGCCTTTCATAGGTGTGTGCTGTCAGAAAATTATGATTTGGGATTTGTAGTTTGCTTTTTTGACCTTTCAGAGTTAGGATTCTTAGTCCCTGATAGGTGTTTGTTGTCTGAAACCTATAGTTTGGCTTGAATAGTTTGCTATTTCAAGCTTTTCTGAGCTATGGTTTCTTAGTATTTCATAGGTGTGTGTTGTCTGAAACTTATGATTTGGGGTATGCAATTTGCTATTTCCGACTTTTCATAACCAGATTTCTTAGTCTTTCGTAGGTGTGTGGTGTCTGAAACCTATGATTTGGGATGTGTTAGTTGCTATTTTTTGACTTTTTTGAGCTGGATTTCTTAGCCTTTCGTAGGTGTGTGTTGACTGAAACCTATGATTTGGGAATGAATGGTTTGCTATTTTTGACTTTTCTGAGCTAGATTTCTTAGCATTTCATAGGTGTGTGCTTTCAGAAAATTATGATTTGGGAGGTGTAGTTTTCCACTTAAGTTCTTTATTTCACAAAGACATAAAGAAATTTAAAGTTCAATTCTAAG
>NC_142801.1:8318084-8420584 GCF_049724085.1 Artemia sp. Qi Xiang Cuo
CTTAATTAAAAAAAAACCTTGCATAAAAATAAGTTTTCTAAGAAATGTAAAGAGCCATACTGAACTCAGGACCAACAAAAATTAATTTCTATTATAGTTAAAATTAAAAAGACCAGAAATTAGTGTTAAAGAATAAACGAAACCCCAATCGAACAGAAATCAAAATTAACTATCTTACAAACATAAAGATAACAGGTGCAAACATAAATGAATGAATAAATCTTATGTAGCTTCAATATTTTTTTACTATTTTCACCCCAAAGGTGCTTTTATCCAAGGGTTAAAAATACCAATTTGTTAAAAGTAGTTGAAATGTTAACTAACAAAATTCGAGTGTCGACCAAACCCTCCAGGGCCCGGGGGCAGGAAGGGATTCTCGTATAAACTTCAGAGAGGGCTCATTTGATTGGAAATTGGAAGTTCTAGTCCAGCTTCTAACAGTCAAAAGTGATCAAAGGGCAACTAACCCCTCCCCCCCCCACGCCCGTTAACCACAAAATACATCAGATAAAAACTTTGCGGTAGCCATTTTGCTAAAAAAGAAGTTCAAAGGTCAGATAACGAAAACTCCAGGGTCGACACATGTTGTACAAACATAATATTTGTAATATAATTCGTTTTATAACTAATTAATCATTAGTTATGATAATTATATATACTAATTAATCATAAGTTATATCCAGGGGCCATATATAGCCATTTTGGAAGGAATTCTCGTATAAACTTGACAGAGGGCTCATTTGATTGGAAATTGGAAGTTCTAGTTCAGTTTTTAAGAGTCAGAAGTGATCTAAGGGCAACTAGCCCCTCCCTCACGCCCTTTTACCCCCAAATACATCAGATAAAATTTTGAGGTAGCCATTTTGTTAAAAACAAATCAAGGGTCAGATAACAAAAATTCCGGGGTCGACACATGTTGTACAAACATAATATGTGTAATATAATTCGTTTCGTAACCAATTAATAATTTGAAAAAAAGTCATTTAAAATCAATGAATCAATACAAATGTAGAGCATTGACCTATGGCAATCTGTTCAGAAAATATTGAAAAAGTAGTCAATGAAAAACATTCACGCCAAACCTTATTTAGTTTTAGACGAATGGATAAACCCATCCGATAAACATTTGAGGTGACCATTTCGTTAAAAATAGTTCAACGATCAGACATTAAAACTCCAGTGTCGACACAACCCCCCAGGGCCCAGGGACAGGTGTTGTAAGTTATACTCTGGGTATATATATGGTTCTTATAGAAGGGATACTCGTATAAACTTCAGAGAGGGCTCATTTGATTGAAAATAGAAAGTTCTAGTTCACTTTTAAAGAGTCAAAAGAGACCGAAGCTTAATTAGTCCCCACACGCCCTGTTTCCCCAAACCCATCCGATAAAAATTTTGAGATAGCAATTTTGTTAAAAATAGTTTAATCATCAGATAATAAAAGCTCCGAGGTTGACACAAACCCATTTTTTCACTTTGATATTGTTACTTTGATACCAGTTTTGATACTTTGATGAATATTTGATTTATTTTTTTTTTAAGTTTGATTTTGAAACAAGGAATTTTTAAAAACTTTAAACTTTTTTAAATCAAAAACTAAAAAAATTTAATTAAAAAAAACTTTCCGAAAAATAAGTTTTTAATATAAATTTAATGCCATTATTAAAAGCATGCTATTCATATAAAAATTACTTTTAAAATTAAAACTCAAAACGACCAGAAATTACTTTTAAAGAATAAATGAAACCCAAAATGAACAGAAATTAAATAAACAATCATAGCAAAAACATACAACAAGTAATAATATAAATGAATAAATAGATCATAAAGCGAGTAATGCTTAGATTGAATATGAAAAGCAAGCTTAAAACGAAAACAAATTTCCTTTTTAAGTATAAATGAAACTTAAAACGAACAGACATTAAATAAACAATCAATGCAAACAAACATACAATAGATACTAATGTAAATTAATAAATAAATCTTAAAACGAGTGAAACATAAATTGAATATGCAAATATAGCTCGAAACGAACAAAAATCACTACAAGCAAGAGTTTGGGTATGATCTCCTTCTCTCACTGTAAAAGTCTAAAACCCACTGCGTCATTGGCACTTTACTGAAAACTATATGCGTCTTTAACAGTCTTGGTAAGTATAAACAACATCAAATTGAATATTTGATGTATAATGATATTAATTGTTGAAAGATCCATCAGTTCAAGAATTTATTTCCCTGTAATTTTATTTTTATTTTCAATGCTGTAAAGAACTGGAAAAGAAAATATTTGTAATATAATTCGTTTTCAGTTAAGCGCCAATGACGCAGTAGGCTTTTGGTTTTTATTTACAGCTAGGAAAGGAGGCAGTATCCAAACACTTGTTTGTAGTGAAACTATATTCGTCTTTAACAATTTTATTAACTAAAAAAAAAAGTTTTTTTTAACTGAAAGTAAGGAGCGACATTAAAACTTAAAACGAACAGAAATTATTCCGTATATGAAAGAGGCTGCCCCCCCCCCTCTACGGTTCGATCTTTACGCTAAAGTTTTTTATTGTTTTAAAAAATAAAGTTGTGAGACAAAGTTAAACTTTAGCGTAAAGAGCGAGGCGTTGATAATTTCTGTTCGTTTTAAGTTTTAATGTCGCTCCTTACTTTCAATTAAAAAACTTGTTTTTTTTAGTTAATAAAGTTGTTAAAGACGAATATAGTTTCCCTACAAACAAGTGTTTGGATACTGCATCCTTTCTTAACTGTAAATAAAACCCAAAACCCTACTGCGTCATTGGCGCTTAACTGAAAACGAATTATATTACAAACATTTCCTTTTCTAGTTCTTAAACCATTGAAATTAAAAATAAAGTTACAGTAGGATAAATTCTTAAACTGTTTGATCTTTCAACAACTGATATCATTATACACAATATATACAATTTGATGTTATTTGTACTTTCCAAGACTGTTCAAGACGCATATAGTTTTCAGCAAAACGCCAATGACACAGTAGGTTTTAGACTTTTACAGTGAGAGAAGGAAGTCATACCCAAACTCTTGCTTGTAGTGATTTTTGTTCGTTTCAAGCTATATTTGCATATTCAATTTAAGTTTCACTCGTTTCAAGATTTATTTATTAATTTACATTAATATCTATTGTATGTTTGTTTGCGTTGATTGTTTATTTAATGTCTGTTCGTTTTAAGTTTCATTTATGCTTCAAAAGGAAAATTTTTTTTTTCGCTTTAAGCTTGATTTTCATATTCAATCTAAGTATTACTCGCTTTAAGATCTATTTATTTATTTATATTATTACTTGTTGCATGTTTTTTCTATGATTTTTTATTTAATTTCTGATTGTTCTGAGTTTCATTTATTCTTTAATAGTAATTTCTGGTCGTTTTGAGTTTGAATTTTAAAAGGTATTTGTATCTGCTGAGCTTAAGTTTAAAATGGCCTTTACTTTTCTTTGAAAAACTTGTTTTTCGGAAAGCTTTTTTTTTAGTTAATAAGTCGAAAAAGAGACTTCTCTAGAGACCATTCTGGGCACAAAATAGCCCTGGAAACTCAGGTTTCCAAAGGCTTTTGAATGAAAAAGCAGTGACATCACCAAATGACACTTGAGAAAGAAAAAAAATAGGAATGATCATTTGCAGACATCTCTCCATGATCAGAGGCCAAGTGATAATTAAGAAACAGATCATCATGTCATGGGAAAGCTTTTTCATCTTTTTTTTCTGGACGCTTTACTTTCGAATGTAAAAAATCAGATTCAAAAATATGATCAAAGAGATATAGATATGGTAGCCAGAACAAACAAGCTGTTTGTTTCCCTTTTTGCACTACCTTCTGCCGGAACTGAGGTGTGATCAGCAAATATTTCTTTGACTCTAACTGCTGCTGGGCGGTTTCAAGAGTAGCGGCTACCTTTTTTTTCATTATGCATCGACAGAGTCCCATCTACCATGGCCTGCGCTAGCTGTATCTCGACCATGTCCTTCTTTTCAATGCCCTTTTCCAGCTAGTTATAAGCTTCCTTTAGAAACTCGTCTGCGGTCAGTTTTTTGGAACCAAACGCTTCTCTTTTTTTCTTTTAGAGATTTTTCGAGAGTCTCTATTGTCTGTCTTTTCAAAGGGGTATCAGCGAACTGCAGTTGTCTCAGCCGTTCTCTTGCCTCCAAATCCTGCCACTCTTTCTCAGTTTTTTTCTTTCAAGGGTTTTTCCTGCTTTAGGTACAAATCATAGCTCTTTCTAGCGGATTTGGCTAGTTTTATCAAGTCTACGGTAATAGCAACAATTTGCGCACGTCCTCCAAAACTGTCCATCCCATCTATCACAAACAGTTTAGTATTCGAAGTTCGCTCATTCGTCAAAACTCTTTCCTTGCTGAGAACTCGCCCGGAAAGGGAGAAACCCTGCTCAATAATAGCAGACTCATGTAAAATGATCAAAACATCATTTACGACTTTAGACAAGTTTGGATATTTCCCTCTCTGAATCACGTTGTTCCACTCGTCGTCGATCATTCCTGGCTCCGGTGGAAGTCCGGATATCTGGACTAGCTGAAACTAGTCAACTAGCAGATCCTTTTGCGTCGCGATGGATAATGTCCTGTAAAAATATAATAAACTCTGAGCAGAAACTGGCTTTGAAACTTCATTGAGATGCAAAAAAAATAATGCTTTCAACAACTGCAAAATTTCCACCGAGTATTTGCTTAGGGACATATCTTGCGGCCGCAGAATAATGCTTCTGAACACGATGCATGAACGAGTAATTTGGAAGCTCGTCTACTGACTCGAGACAGTCGACAATCTCGTCACTCACAACTGTCTGTAGCAGTGACACAAAGTTCTTTTCATCTTCGAATGGCTGAAGCGTTAGTTCATCCCTAAGCTTTTCGGTCACTTCGGGTTTTAAAACTTGTCCAACCAATGTCAAGACCAGCAGATTCAGCTCCGTACAGACTTCATGCATAAGGGGCTCTTCCCGTTGAAACTTTTCGATGAAACGTGTAAAGAGGTTCGAACTATCAACAACAAACTGACACTCTGCTTTCAGGGTCAGTTGTTAGATCTGCCGGATGATCCTCTTGTATGCATTTGATTTCATAAGACTAGGGTTTTTCTTTGGAATATAGACAACGAAGTGCTCAGACAGAGCTGGCATCTGTCCCCTTAGCCTCGGAGCGACATGTCCTATTGTTAACGATCTGGTGGGTACGTGTTTCAAAAAGCGCAACTTAAGAACGCCAGTTTTCTCTTGAATCTTTACGTAGTCTTCTTGTCTAGTCGGCCAGCCACTAAAAAAGGTACTACCGTTTTATCATTCGGAACCATTCTCGCAAATTTCCAGCAGTCTCTTCCGAAAGGGTTGGTTACCAAACGGATCTTGCAGGTACCAACACTAAGGAGACCTTTGCTACCTGTCAATTCACTTTTTTCACTGTCAATCAGTCGAAAAAGTTTTTTGTTCAAGTTCGGACCGTTACAAATTAACGTTAGTAGTTTAGAGATAGATAAACTACTCTCATCGATCGTTCTGGCTATTTCTGACTTCAGCTGTGGCATGACCAATTAAAGCTCTTTCTTACTTTCTGAAATTGTGGTTTCGTCAAATTAGACAACATAATAACTGTTGCTGATTTCATCAAGGGTCATATTCTGAAAACAGGGTTCAAGAGCTTTGGTTAAAAAAAATAAGAGAGCTTAGTTCACCCGAAGGAGAAGTTTTTGACTACTGTGTCGCTGAACTTTTTTTCATATACATTTGCTATTCCGTCTGCAGAATTCCCAGAATAGTCAGACTCAATCATCTTCAGAACCCATGTAATTTCTGCAACTGTAGTTTCATCCCGCCCTAGATAAGCACCTTAGTTCATGGGCAGCTTTGCCGGTTCACCACTCTCCATGAAAAATGCTGCCGAGTGACAAAAGTGATTCGGCGTTAGCTTTATGGTAACATTCTTCTTATGTTCAGCAGTTCTAGCGTGCTGCAGTAAAAAGTAGGAGCCCTTATGGGTTAGACAAACGATGACAAAACGCTTAGACAAACGATGTATTGCAGATAGAACAGTAGAAAGAGAACAGATCTCCTGAAACAGCTCTACACCACTCTTTCATTTGGTTTACCATCACGTCTTTCTCTTCCAACCCTTGAAAGTCTCCTTGAATTTGCACTTTTCCATTCTTATTCAAACTGAAACTTCAAAACCTAGACGTTAAAAAAAGAAAAGAAGATAGTAGAAAAATATATCGGATATTACAAGAAATGTATTAAAATAAAAAAGGGCGCCAAGAAGTAGTGTAATAGTTCGAGAAATGTATGTAAGCTCAAAATTGTGCAAGCAACCTGGTTTTAACACCACCTCCTTCGTATTTTGTGCTAGGACCCATTCTCTTCTTTTTTTTTTCTCACTCTATGTGTAATAGTGACATCCAGAAAAAAATTTTTTAAGTGATTAACAAAGCCAACCGAGTCCTGCTGTCACCTAGCCTATTGACTCAAGAGGCAAAGAGGGACAGTCCTTTTCGTTACTTGTCTGTCTGCTCTATCCGGACAGTAACACTGTAGCCTATGTAACAACAAGATTTGCCTTTCCTAGACAAGCACAAACAGGCTCCAAGAATCTCAATCGAAACAAAAATACTGAAAACCGTATGATCACATGTATTGGTAGCCTTCAGAATACGGACTTAAAACCAAAGCAAGAAAAGGGACTTTAGGAACCTTTATCAATTTAAGGGACCAATAGAAACCTTCACTCGATTTTAGGGACTTAAAGGACTTTGTGGCAGCCCTACTAATAATTTACTATGAAGAGTTATCCATATTAAGAGTTGTGTAAATTAAATTGTGGTGGCGAAAAAAATTGATAAAAATAACTTAAATACTCCAAAATAACTGATAAATAAAGAAATGATAATACAAAAAAATTAAATACCTTTTATGTGGCTTTTCTTCTGGTGTTTCTGCTACGTACACTTTTAGCTCATAATCCACGCCACACGGTTTACCCGTATCACCAGGGGCAGGTTGTAGGGTGACAGAGGCAGGACAATTCGGGGGCAATTCGAAAAAGAATGGATGGGCATGTGCCCCCAATTTTTTTACCAATCTCTCCTAAAAAATATAGAAAAAAAACTATACAACCATCCTTTTCTCGTTTTAAAAACATCGAATAGTATGTCTAGTTTTATTGACTAAATCTTTCAACAGAACTAGACTTTAATGTAGGGGAAACATTCATATAAAATGATTAACCAATTTGCTGAAAAAAAGGAAACTACAGTGTTGCGTATTTATTCGTGTAGAGCAATTTGACAAATTTAGAGGAGTGGTCTTTGTTCGTTCAGTTTAACATTTCTTTTTAGCAGTTTAACAATCGTTTTTTTTTTATTTTTTTTTTAATACGAATATTTGCAAAGGAAGTGAAATGAAGAAAAATTTGCTAAAATGCTAATAAACTTTATTTCAAAATTTGTGCTTACAACACCTGAGATAAAATTAATGACTTCTTTTAGTATGAAATTCGGCGAATATAGTCGTACAGAGCACTGGACTGTAGAAATATATAAATATAGATTCTATTACGCAATGTTAAGTTTGCAAGTTAAAACACGTTGACAGATGTTTAAACATGAATAACACAAGGCGCAAATAGTCGTGCTGAGCAGGAAATTATATAAAAATAAGCCGGGAAAATATTCGCTCGGAGCAAATGGGGCACCGATTTTTTTCCGAATATATACGTCCGGGTATACGCCTAGGGTTTGAGCATTACATAAGGAAACATGTTAAGAAAACAATACTTACTTCATAATATGCATCATAATCCTAGTTAACATACTTTCTAAGGGGAGAACCTTTATCTTCACTTCTTTCACTGTTGTACAGTTTGTTTGTTTTTTTTACAAAATTCAAAAAAATAAAAATGGACTCAACTTTACTTATACGTTTTCAAACAATCTATATATGCATTTTAACGCCATCAGTGCCATCTAACTGTTTATAAATTAATAAACAAATACCGATAAATTAGGTTAAGTTAGGTTAGATTAGTTAGATGGCACTAGAGTGTTTGCTTATAAACAATTTTCGAGACTTAGAAAATAGACATAAATATTTAAAAATGTGATAGAAAAACTGGAAATACAAGGAAAGAATTGAAGATAAAGGTTCTCCCCCTACAAAATATGTTAACTAGTATTATTCTGCATCTTATGAAATAAGAATTGTTTTCTGAACATGTTTCTCATCCTATCAGTTTCTAATTTTGTGCTTATATCATTTTGTTTCAGAAAATGATTAAGAACTATAAGTATTTGCACTGTAAACAACGCGTCGATCGTACGATGACTTGATCAGGGATCAAATTTAAAAGTATCAGGGATTGGGGATCGAATCCCCGATAATGATCGAACGAATCGATCCCTGATAATGATCAGGGATCGAAGTTAAAAGTGATGTCCTTATCACATCAAATAAATTTCGTCATTTGCAAGCCTGCAAAACTGACTAAGTATTTACACTGTGGCAGCAAAAATACAATACATTTTGAGAAAATTTGAGACATGTCAGAATCCGAATCCGAATGGGAATATTGACATTTAGAGAATATAGGAATATAGAGACACGTCAGAATCTGAATAGAATTTTTTTTTTTTTTTCGAGCTTAACACTTCCTATTTTATATTATATGAAATACAGTTTATGAATTATTTACATAATATTATATATTATATAGTATTGCATATTATTCAATTCATATATTATCGTTATTGAAATTTTACTTGATTGTAGATTATTAAATTATGCAATTTTATTATTAAAATTTTATATGATTGTTTTATAAAAGTTACTGTAAAAATACAATACATTTAAAGGAGAATTCGAGACATGGGCAATGTAAATTCTCTGACAACTAATCCAACTGTGCCTATGATGCTTCAGTTAACATGTTGCTAAAATTATTTTTAATATTTAATGTATTCGCAAAAAAGCTAAATATTTTTATTATCTTTTACGCATTACATTCGGGAAACTTAATATTGAGCAGATAAGACAATATCGAGATATTGCGAAATATAAATATTGATACTGAGAAGATAAAGGCTTGATCAGGGATCAAAGCTAAAAGTGATGTCCTTATCACATCAAATAAATTTCGTCATTTGCAAGCCTGCAAAACGGACTAAGTATTTGCACTGTGGCAGTAAAAATATAAAATATTTTGGGGAAAATTTGAGACGCTCCCTATTTTGTTTTATATGAAATTCAGTTTATGTATTGTTTACATAATATTATATATTATATAGCATTGCATATTATTTAATTCATATATTGCTGCTATTGAAATTTTATTTGATTTTTTATTATTAAAGTGTACATTTTTACTATTAAAACTTTATATGATTATCTAATAAAATTGTAAAATATTATAACTTTATTAAAGAATTGTCGATTTTTCAAAAAAAAGTTTAATAATTTAATTTAAATCGTAGACCCTAAAAATCGGATAAATGCAGTTGAGTCCATGTTTATTTTTTTAAAATTTGTTAAAAAAAACTGCGCAACAGTGAAAAAAGGGAAGATAAAGGTTCTCTCCTGTAAAGTTTGTAAACTATGATTATTCTGAATAGTCTGCAACAAGTATTGTTTTCTTAACATGCTTCCTTATGTAATGCTCAAACCCTAGGCTGACATCTACGTCCGGAGCAGCGAAAAGAACAATAAGGCGAGGAACATTGACAAAAATATCCTTGGAACAAAACTTGCTACTACTAAGCAATTGCTTGGTTTGCTTGATTTAAATTCTGGCAATCGTGTCTTTCACTTTCTTTCAACTACACAGCGATTTTTCTGAAGCCCTCCGTTATTAAGGAAAACAGTTAAAAATTCAAGAAGAAATTAACTACAAATAAAAAAAAATAATTAATTAATCTTTAATTATACAGTAAAAATTTTGTATGTCATGAAAAAAGTAAATACAAGTAAAAAATAGTAAATATTTCAAAATAGAGCTTTCAGGCACTCTATAGTATTTTAAAAAGTCCCCCGGAAATACAGCACAGTCCGCAGTTTATAGCCAAGGTCCATACTTCATTTTTATTTTTTCGTTACTTGAACAAAGGCTTTGTATGTAAAATTTGATTTGAAGAGACCAAGATGATAAGAAATAAGCTACTTTACCTTGTCCTTACAATTTATCAAGAAGCCTAAAATCTACCACTGGAACACGTTTCAGGAAAACCCAGGTGGATTTTAGAACAAGAAGCCTAAAATCCACCACTGGAACACGTTTCAGGAAAACCCTTGATTAAGAAGCCCAATCTACTACTGGAACACGTTTCAGAAAAACCCTTGATCAAGAAGCCCAAAATCTACCACTGGAACACGTTTCTGGAAAACCCTTGGTGGCTCTATTGTCTTGTTTCTTTTTTTTCAATGCCGGTGTGGGGGGAAGGGGTTAAATCAGTCAAGTCGTACCTAGTGGAGAACGCTTTTTTTGAGTAAAATGCATAAACAATAATAAAATGTGTAAGTATAATGCGTTTCATATAAAAAAAGATAATGTGAACATGAGATCTGAAAAGGTACATATTAAAAATTAAAAGATCTGAATACAGCACTTAATATTAGGGCCGCTTTTTAGCACTAAGATCTTACATCTAAGATCTTTCATCTTTGTGCAAAGATTATCGTTTTTTCAACTTATCTTTGTTCTAAGATCTTACAGCTCACTGATATCAGCAAAAAGCAAGAAAGACGCCATCTTTCTGCCATATAGAACAATGATGAGAGAACTTTGATGATATACTCATCATTGTTCTCAGACCGCTGATCAGAGCAGAATGATGAAAGACGTTTGCATAAAAACGACAAAAGATGTAAGATCTTAGTTCAAAGATTTCACTTTTAAGCGTTATCTGACAAAAGATGTAAGATTTTAGCACACTGATGAGTGAAAAAATGGCCCTATTGCTTTGAACTAATTTGGTAATCTACCAGTACTGTTTATGCTTTACTTTCATTGGAGGGCATGTACAATATGGGTCCGACCATGGTTTAGGCTCCTCTCCAAATGTTTTTATTTTTAGCACGTGGTCTCGTAGGGCAACCTAGTCAACTACAAACTCTAGCCGAAAGTAAGCGAAAATTTAAAACCGCGTTGAAAAAGAAGCCTGTCTATTAAGGAAGAATCGCCATTGAAACAGATTCAGGAATGGTAACTATTGTTTTCATTATTGTTAATAAGTTAAATAAGTTATTGTTATAATTCAGCAACAATAAGCTTTTGTTAAATAAGAACAAAGGAGGATTTTTCTACCCAGTGAAAATGGATATATAATGCAAATATTTCAGCAGAGACCTCCAATCAACCGTTCTCAGTGCAAAAATAGAAAAATAAAAACAGACCGTTAAAACAACCACTACAATAAATAAAACCATACCGTAAAAAAAGAGGGCCTTCTTTTATTTTATTGTTTATTTTTACGTTTTCAGTAAGTTTTGAAATAGATTGTCTGCATAATTTGGAACCCTTACAAATGGGACACGGTTTATGTCACCCCAGGTCATTTTAAAATATTCTTTGGAAGGATGAGGCAGACTTTCACTTTAGGGGACTTGTACGCTATTACGTGTATCATTACAGGGCAGATGAAGATCCTCTTATTATTTCAGTCAACCTAAGAAAACAATAGAATGACTTTAGATAGCAGAATAAGGCTTTTCATTTTTCACTATACCATCAATCCAGAAAGATGCCTCAACGTACTGAACGATCAAATTCAGATAATTGTCAATATCTAAGAGAACATTGAAGACTTTATTTTTGTGCAGAATGAAGCTCCTCAACATTTTTCTAACGTTGTTCGTAAACAGCTTAACGAATTTTTCTTGGTAGATGGTTAGGTCGATGTGGTTCAACATTAACCACATGTTCTAGTTCAACTAGAAACCCACAGGTTCGAAATGTTCTACTTGTCAGCTAGAAACCCTTATTTAATAACTTGCACCTTTCTTTTCTTTGGAGTCGTTTGAAGGAGATTTACTCCAAGCCACAACCGAAAGATATAACTGAAGGATGTAACTGAAACTGAAGGATGTAACATTTTGATTACTAAATATCAGTATATGTATATTAAACTGACAATGCAGATTCATTTGTATTTTTTTTTTCAGTAAAGTGAAAATTTAGTTTTGGCCTTGGGAAGGCATAAGGGTTTTGCGCCCAACTTGTGTTAATTTTTGCTCGTTTTGAATTTGACTCGGTTATTTATTGTAATTTCTGTTCGTTTTGGGTTTCATTTATTTACCAATGCTGATTTGTAGTAGTTTCACGCTTGGTAGATTGTTTGATTTTATTTCTGCTCATTTTTTTTTTAACAGTGTTATTTACTATTCTTTGAAAAAATTATTTTTTGGAATTTTTTTTTTTTAATTAATTTCTGTTCGTTTTCTATTTAAGTATTTTCAGGGAAAAATAAAATAGCACATTAAATTCTTTCTTTTTTTAAGACTTTATATTTTGGCCTGCTATTTGTATGCTAGAGAAAATTTTTTGGCACTTTTTAACAACATACACCCTTTTAAAAATCTGGACACAAATAGTAGTGTTTAATTTAGTTTCATACCTCCTCTAGTTGACCTGAAATAAAAACTTGATACCATTCGCCAAAAAATCTGTTTACTTACTTTGATAGCTTGGACACACTTACGCTATTTTGATTTGGTTAAGTTTTAAGAGCAGAATTAGCCCCGAAAGTTTGAACATAATACCCTCAGTCATTTTGGGATACTGTTGAGATGCCTTATTGGGAATTAGTATTAACACAGTGCATTTTGATTTAATCTTAAGGCAACATTTAGTGTTTAAACATAATGGGCAAATTGGAGGGTGGGCAGGGGAGGGGGAGTAGTTGCCCTCCAAACACTTTCGACTATTGAAAAGGGCATCAGCCCTTTCTATTTACAATCGAATAAGCCCTTTTCGAAGTTCACACGACGACCCCATCGATACGAAGGGCCCTGGTCCAAAGAACAACAACAAAAAAATAATACATTGTATCTACATCGATCTTCTCTATAAAAATGTCAAGACTCCCAATCCCTTTCGAATATTGAAAAGGGCTCAATGCCTTTCAATTCCATATTGAATGATCCCTTTTTTGATTTTCTACGACAACGCTTTCTATAAACACCTTATATACCCCCAGGGCATAAATTACAACCCTTACCCTAAGGGCTGTTAGGGTAGTTGTCATCCTCTAAGACCTATTTTCCAGAACTTTCAACTATGTTAAACAAAATGGCTATCTAAAAATTTTGATTGGATGTGTTTGGGTAAATGGTGGGCGTGAGAGGGGCGGTAGTCGCTCTCCAATCACTTTCAACAATAAAAAAATGCACTACCCCTTTCAGTTTCCAATCAAATAATCCCTTGTGAGGTTTCTACGACAACGCTTTCAATAAAAACCTTATATGCCCCCAAGGGCATAACTTACAACCCTTGCCCTGAGGGCTGGGGAGGGGGTTGTCATCCTCCAAGACTTAATTTCCAGAACTTTCTACTACGTTAAACAAAATGGCTATCTGAAAATGTTGATTGAATGTGTTTGGGGGAATGGTGGGCGTAAGAGGAGGGTTAGTTACCCTCCAATCATTTTCGAAATTTAAAAAGAGCACTAGCCTTCTCAATTTCCCATTGAGTGAGCCCCTTTTGAAGTTTTTACGACAACTCTATCTATAAAAACCTTATATGCCCCCAGGGAATAACTTAAAACCTTTGCCCTGGGGGCTCTGGGGGGTTTGCCATCCTTAAATACCTAATTTCGAAAACTTTCAACTACGTTGAACAAAATGGATATCTCTAAACTTTGATTGAATGTTTTTGGGGAAATGGTGAGCGTGAGAGGGGGGTTAATTCCTCTCCACTCACTTCAAACTATTAAAAAGGGCAACTTCAATTTCAAATCAAATGAGCCCTTTTTCAAATTTCTACAACAACTTTCTATATAAGCCTTATATGCCCCCAGGCATAACTTACAACCCTTGCACTGAAGGCTCTGAGGGGGTTATTATCCTAAAAGACCTAATTTCCAGAACTTTCAACTACGTTGAAGAAAATGGATATCTCAAAATTTTTATTGGATGTGTCTGGGAAAATGGTGGGCGTGAGACGGGGGTTAGTTGCCCTTCCATCACTTTCGACTATTAAAAAGGGCACCAGCCCTTTCAATTTCCAATTGAATGAGCCTTTTTTAAAGTTTCTAAAACATCGCTTTTTGTAAAAACCTTATATGCCCTCAGGGCATAATTTACAACTCTTGCCCTGAGGGCTGTGGGGGGGGGAGGGGTATTCATCCTTAAAGACCTAATTCACAAACTTTCTACTACATTGAATAAAATGACTATCTAAAAATTTTTATTGGATGTGTTTGGGGAAATGGTGGGCGTGAGAGGGGGGGGGGGGTAATTACTTTCCACTCACTTTTGACTATTAAAAAGGGAAATTTCAATTTCCAATCAAATGAGCCCTTTTTGCAATTTCTACAACAACTTCCTATATAAACCTTATATGCCCTCAGGGCATAACTTAAAACCCTTGCATTTAGGGCTCTAGGGGGTTATCATCCTAAAAGACCTAATTTCCAGAACTTTCAACTACGTCGAACCAAATGGATATCTTAAAATATTGATTGGATGTGTTTTGGAAAATGGTGAGCGTGGGAGGGGGGTTAGTTGCCCTTCAATCACTTTTAACTATTATAAAGGGCACCAGCCCTTTCAATTTCCAATTGAATGAGCCTTCATTGAGTTTATACAACATCGCTTTTTATAAAAACCTTATAAAAATAAAAGTTCAAAATAGGGATAAAATCCTTTTTAATAGACAGTGTATAGAAATTTACAAAAAATGCCAGATATTTCAGTCACACATACAGTGACCCTCATCAGTAGTAAAAGTTTTACTACTGATGACGGTCACTGTATATGTGAGCAAAATATCTGGTATTTTTTGTAAATTTCTATACACTGTCGATTAAAAAAAAATTTCCTAATTTCCTAAAAAACTATCTAAATCTAAATGCAATATTTTATGCAGAATGAAGCTCGTCCACATTTTTCTAAACAACTGTTTGTTGTAAATAACTTATTTGTAAGTAGCTAAACGAACATTTCCATGGTAGATGGTAAGGTCGATATGGTTCAACAGAGTTGTCAGATAGAAACCTTTATTTAGCATATGGCGACTTTGGAGCTGGCTAGAGGAGCAGATTGATGATATAAAACCAAAAACTTCAGAAACTGAGGGACGAAAAAAGTAGTTTATTTCCCCCGACCAGCGTAATAAAATGAATGGATGCGATACTTGTTTGTCTTGAGAAGCAAAAGCAGCAAGTTGGTACGAATTTTTTTTTTTTTTTTTTTTTTTTATTCAATGAGCCATAACACACTATAAATACTAACACAACTTTTCAATCAGCCATCGCCACATTTGGACATAAATGGAAAAGGTATGGGGATCAAATCCTTCCTTATCCCCCCCCCCCCGTTTTTAATAAAACAATAGGGTAAATCATAAAAATTCCAGGAGGTAGCAACTCTTCCCTACACCTCTCTCTTACACATGTCTAGATTACCCAATATAGAACTGTATTCAATTTAAGTAAATTTGTTAAATACTGTTATTTATACCCACATAAAATACACGACTTTTGGATTCAGTCAACAACAGACCTACAGAAATGCAAACTACAAACAACAAATCTGCATTCATTCGTAGTAATTTTTAACGGTTAAGATTTGAATATATCTTTAATTTATTATCTTTAAAATATACCTTTAATTAATGACCTAAAAATGATCTTTTTATTTTATTTATTCTTGAGAGTATACCAAATCTAGCGAATTAATAAAGGCATCAGTTCGCAAAAACTTTGAGGGTTACAATCACCCATATTTAGTTCATTATATATACCTATTATGCCATTTATTTTTAAATTTATTATATTATTTTATATTGTTTATTATACTATTGTACATAGTAATATTATAATTCATAATTTTATTTATCACAATGATTGTTAATATAATTGCATATAATAGTATGTATATATATATATATATATATATATATATATATATATATATATATATATATATATATATATATATATATATATATATATATATATATATATATATATATATATATATATATATATATATATATATATGTTTTATATAAAATATAGGTATAATCAACTTTTTGAGAATTATTGGATTTGGTACAGACATATAGCTAGACACATATACATCTTGCAACTGTGAAGTTACAAAACTTAATGATTTATTATCAAGAACTTAAAGGCGTGTCAATGACAATGGTGGTCCCTTCGATATTAACTATAATGCAAGGAACATAAACCAGTAGCTGGTCGAGGTTGGGGACATTCACTAGATGGAGGCGACCAAAAGAATAAATTAGATTAAAAGGTCCTGTCAGAATAATAAATAAAATATAAAAAGAGAAAAAATAAACAACTTCAAATTAAGTTACATTAAAAACAAAACAAAAACTTGACAAAGCTTAATACACTTATAGTAAATATAACTGATAAATTAAAAATATTGACAGCAAAATTAACAAAGTACAAATAGTAAACCCTGAAAAAAAAAGTTAGTTTTTACATAAATAGAATACCTGTAAACGTGTCAGGGGTCGTTTAAGTGCAGTTTCAGCCGGAAAAATCTTCGCTGAGGCCAAATAAAGGTCCTTTCGAAACGTCAGACCCAAAACGTCCAAATCCTCTCGGCCGTAGCGAAAAGCCGCCAAGACATGGCCGTAAACTCCTCTATCTTTTACATATTCGGGATCTACCAATACAACGCCATCTAAATAGAACAAAATGTTCAATGCAAGATCCATACTAAGTTAGTATGAATTTACCTATCGTCAAACTATCGTTCACTTGATCAAAAGAATTTAGAACCTTTCAAAAAATTCTTATTTTAGCCTCCATCTTTGGGAATAAGGCAAAAACGCTACAATACTAAATAAACATTCTAATTATAGTTAACAAAATAAGTAGATTATTTCTTTTCCACGAGACTACTCTATCTTCTGAAGTTTCAAGAAATCAAAACATTCTCATTAAATGATTTTTCAAATTTTTTAACATTGCATATCTTAAAATATAACATTGCAAGTTATGCCAGCTTTGCTTTTCACAGACTATCTGTCTTGGCTTTACTCTAATTATCCATGGCTCTCAAATTTTTTATTACTTCCACCAAGTTGATTATACTTCGAAATTAATCCAAAATTAATCCCCCAACCACGAAAAATAGAAACCACTGCTACTAACAAATCACCGCAGCACCAAGCCGCCTGAGGCCAACACAGTTATACAAACTCCTCCATCCCAATCTATTCAAAGCCTCCCTCTTTATACCCTCCAGTAAGTTCAAGTTTCCTTTAAATCTTTCTTTATGACATCCCCACACCCCAACCTCGGACGACCTGCTTTCCGTTTAGCCCTAGACATTTGGCCAAAAAGGACAATCTTCAGCAATCTGCCATCCTTGATCAACAGAACGTGCCCTAGTCATCTCAACTTTTTTCTATTTATAGCCCTAATAAGCGGGATTGAATCATACTTTTCGCACAGCTTACTGTTTGAAATATGGTCAGTCAGTCGGGCACCCGGAACAATCTGTAGACGATTTCTCTGGAAAACATCTAGCAGATCTTCATCCACTTTTCCGAGCGTCCCTGCTTCAGAACCATATTTGACCATTTTCGTCACTGTAGCTTTGAATAGTCTAATTTTGGTTCACAGACTTACCGTCTTATTGTTCCAAACTTTTTTCACTGAACAAAAAAAACCTGAGCCTTGGCTATTCTACTTTTAACATCTTCATCGCTCTCACTGTCTTTACTAATAATACTACCAAGGTAAGTAAAGCTGTCCACCGGATCAATCTTTTCGTACCCAATGTCACCTTTTCACCTTCACTTATTCCTAGCCTTAGTGACTTAGTATTCTTCACATTAATTTTCATTCTCATTAAATCATTTTTCACCTTTTTAACATTGAATATTTAAAAAACCATCATTTTTCTCAGGAACGGTATGTGAGTGCGTGTTTGTTAATTAACAAAATGTAGGAGGGAAGGTATTTTACAAAATCGATTGGGGGGGAGGCAATTTTGTTGTTTTTTCAATTACTTTTTTCCCTTGCAAACACAAATAAAGCATTTTTCAACTAAAAACCCCAAAAAATATATTTTCGAAACCTAGGGTAGGGGCATAAAGTTTATGAGCCAACTCCCCTCTCCCTATTAACACCTCTATCCCTAAATTTTCCGCTTTTCCTTAAAGATAACCGACGACATCGATTACAAATCGAAATTTGGGGAAGTGTATTCTATTATCCCAACATACATGCTTGTGCATGGAGAAGAGGGGATCCATACACCCAAAGACTACTCTGCGATCTTCCACCTTTGTTTAAGTTAATAAAAGTCTCCTACAAATACACTGAACGCATATATTGACCTCCCCCTCCGAAGAAAAATCCTCTTATCTGAATCAGCAGTTAGATCTTGGGCGAATCTCTTTTATGAGATTTTGGTATGATGTAAACACTTTCTTAGCGTCGTCTATAAGTCCTAACTATCATTTTATATAGTAGTCGAATTTCTATTATTTCCAAAAGGAATATGCCATCGGGTAGATAAGGTTTACATCACCTAACTGGGCATTTCTAGGTATAGTAAAGTCCAGGCGGTTATTTTTTTTTTTTTTTCAAACCTGCCTCTCTAGTGTTTTCAACCTTTTGTAATTATATTTCGCTACCCCAAAATTCAAAGAATTATACATCAGAACTTACTGAATGCTGTGATTTTTTCGGCAGAAATCAATGCTCAGTCCTGATTAGAAGATTTTGCACGGACTGAGCTAATAAGGATCGTCTATTTAGACAGTTTTTCAAAAGCAGGGCATGCACCCTGCACAAGAACGGACCCAGGACTTTTTTTCAGGAGCTACCCAGCTCAATAGTAACCAAAACTCTAAAAATGGAATTTTGATACCAATAGATATATCAAAAGAATCGGCTTTTTATACTGATTTTAAGTATATAAGTTTCATTAAGTTTTGTCTTACCTCTACAAGATCACGAGCCTGAGAAAATTTCCTGATTTTCAAAAAAAGGGGAAACGTCCCCTAAAAATAATAGAATCTTAATGAAAATCACACCATCGGATTCAGCGTTCCAGAGAACCCTACTAAATAAAAGCAAACTTAATAATATAAGCAAACAATAATAAAAGCAAATTTAATTTGAAATTTTGAATACAAAGAGTACAAAAATACAAAAATTTAGGATTTTCGGACGCAGACCCCTGCCTTAACCCCCCCCCCCTCCCCCGCACACATCCCTGGTCCTGTATACAGCATCTACCCTGGCAAAATAAACGTAAACCTAGTTTCTCAAGTTCAAAAAATGTATGTTTAATTTTTTTTTTTCTCTCTCAAGCCGCCTTTTCTTTAGCTATGTTCGTTAGGTTATATAGAAATTGGGCCAATTTGATATGCAATAATTTTCTGATATTCAATGATTTATTTTTTTTAATTCAGGTCTTTTTATTTTCCTTCTAGTTTCCTTATTTTAAAACTTAATGATCAATTTCCACATATTTACTTGCAATAATATAGTCAAAATTATCTGGGTTTCTATTGATTTTAATGTTGAAATGAAGAATTAATGCTTTCAAGTTCTGTTTTCCACAAACATGACTGATTGTACATATTTAAAAATAAACTAATTTTCGAAAAAATCAATGAAGCCTCAAATGATGTTGGATATAATGAATTTTCCAATCACTTGATGTAATAAACAAAAATATATGTACAGAGCATAAATATGTGTTACATATAAATTGATTTAAATGATGGAATCAAGAATTATGATGAACAGTAGTTTACAATTAATATAGTTTCAAAATTTTAATTAAAAATAAAATTTGGAAAATGATTAATTAACGGTTTAGTTAATTGATTATTTCACGTAGTTTCAGCTCATGTAGGTAATTAAATTAAATAGTACATTTAGGCTGTAATTTAAACATTCAATATAATTTAATCCTGAATTTTATAATCTGGATAATATTTAATTTATTACATAGTTTAATCTAGAATCCAAAAATTTAATATAAATCGTCTCTGAGATGCTAACACATATAAAGCTTCTTAATTGGCCAGTTAAACATGAAGAAAATTAGGCCATGTCTTACAGATGAACCAAGGTAGGCTACCAAAAAAATAGGGCTGAAAAACCAATTCAGCTGGGGTCAAACAAAAAGCAGACAGCCCTCGGATGGGCTAAGAATAAGCTAAACAAAGTAACAAATTAATGGAAGGGATTAAAGTGAGAAAATCTGAGCAGGGTTTGCGGCTAGGTTGGCTGCTTAGTGCTACGAGGAAACTGCAAACATAAAAAACTACAGTTTTTGCGCAGACCTTTCCATTATTTCAGGGTCGGATCTAGAGAAGATCCAAGAGTCACTCTGTGCCGATCCCTCGCACCATTCCTCCCAGAGAAGGGGCCTGTGCCATGCAGCAAAAACAATTATGTCAGAAAATTTCTTTAAAGGGGGACTTTTCCTTCTTTGATTAATAAAATATTAGTTTTGCTGCTGAATTTTCCGTTAACCGTGTTTAAACCTACATTCATTTGGCTACTTAGTGCTACGAGGAAACTCCCAAAATGAAAAAAACTACATTAAACAGACCTTTCCATTGTTCAGGTGGGCACTGGTTCGTAGGGGACGCCGGCTCGTAAAGCACTTTTTGATGTGGTCAAATTAAATTCTATCCCTAATTTTCAATCTCTGGAACGCGCCACTATTTGCCTTGAAGATGTATTTATTTATGCATGTATAAGTTTCTTCTAACGAAAGAAGCTTCACGCAAATTAAGGTTAATTGAAAACGCCAAGCAGCGGTTGATGAACTTGATTATAATCCACAAAGAACATTATACAACCTGAGAGCTTTCATATGAAGACATTATACAAACATTTGCTTCGAGAAAAGCACGCAAAAGATTAGTTGTATACAATCCAAATTATATGTGTACTTTGTCACCAACAAAATATTATTACATGGAATCTTAGAGTGTTTCTTGAACCTTATTGTATATTTAACAAATGAATACATTCTTTAAAGATGTGAAATAGTCATAATTTGATATCTATATTAATGGGTTTGTTGACCGGGGAGCACCAAATGTCATTCTTGTCCGAGGCCCCCGACAGGTCTAGTTCCATCCCTGGATTGTCTAACATCTAAAACGAAAGAAGAAGATGAAATACTCAGTTCAAAGACTACAATTCAAAATATTAGGTAAGGTCCAGGAAACAGGTATTCAAAGAGTTTATCCAACAGACCTACTCAATTAGACATTTTCCGTGGCCTGACTATTTATGACTAAAACTATTAAAACTATTATTACTTCGACTACTAACAACTCACCGCGGCACAGAGCAACCTGAGGCCAACACAGCTAGGCATACTCCGCCTCCATCCCAGTCTATTCACAGCCTCCCTCTATATACCCTCCAAAGAAGTTCCCATTTCCCTTAAATATTTCCTTACGACATCCTCCACCCCGACCGTAGACGACCTGCGTTCCATTTAGCCTTAGAAGGTTGGCCAAAAAGGACAATATTTGGCAATCTCTCATCCTTCTTCCACAAAGCGTGCCCAAGCAATCTCAACCTTTCTCTCGTAGAAAGTGAAATTGAAACACTTTTCGTACGGCCTACTGTTTGAAATACGGTCAGTCAGTCAGGTACCCAAAACAAACAGTCGACTATTTCCCTGGAAAACATCTAGCCAATCTTACTCCGTATTCCGGAGCACCCATACTTCAGAACCATATTTGACCCCTGTCATCCCTCAAGATTCCAATATTCTAATATTGGTTCGAAGATGTCTTTCTATTCTTTCAAACTTTTTTCAACTGTGAAAAAAAAAAATAAAATAAAAAAACACTCTGAGTCTCGCCTATTCTACTTTTAAAACCTTCACGGCACCCACCATCTTTACTAATAATACTACCAAGGTAAACGAAGCTATCCACTTGATCGATCTTTTTGTTACCTAACGTCACCTTTTCATCTTCACGTATTCCCAGCCATAGCGACTTGGCTTTCTTAACATCAATTCTTAAACCTATTCTAGCTCCCTGAACTCGCGAAACCTTTAAAAGTTCATTCATTTAAACGTTCAATCATCAGCATAATCTAAGCCCAGGATAGTTTTTCTTCCCTAGTGGATTCCCTACTCTCCCACTCCTTTTCCTGTGCCCCTTAAGACAGAAGTCCATTAAAATGAGCCATAAATATGGAGATAGTCCACAACCCTGCTTAACTCCTCATTTAATACGAAGCCAGCTAGTAACATCATTTTCTACCTTAACCGCAGCAGTGTTATTCTCGTTCATAGCACTAATTACTTTAATTTATTTGTCTGGTATACCGCACAAGGATAGGACATTCGCTAAAGTTCTTATATCAGCTGAAACGAACGCTTGCTCATAATCTATAAAACTGGGGACTAATGGTGTTTGAGGGCTCAGGCACTTCTCAATTATTAACCTTAGAGTGTAAATTTGGTCAACACATCCTCTACCCATACTAAAACCGGACTGTTCTTCTCTTAAACTTTATCTACAGCATCTCTAAGCTAAAAAGTACCCTCATATTAAGTAATTTGCTACCTACAGAAACTAGGCTACACTCACTCTTATCACCTTCCTTATACAAGATTTAACTAGGGTTTTCCTAAAATCGCTAGGCACTTCCCCCTTTTAAAAGATAATATTAATAATCTTCAGTAACTTATTTCTAACTTCATAGCCACCATATTTAAGGAACACATTTACCGCCCTATTGTATTTCTATTTCATAGATACAACATACAGCTAATCTTCCTTTAAAACATAGGAAAACACTTTTTTTAATTTAACAAGAAAACTGTTTTTTTGGCTAATTTGTTTGGCATTTCATCCTTAAAACCCCTAATGGAAACAAAGTTTGGCGGCCCTGAATAAACCGTCGTATACAAACTAAAGTATGCAAGAATACACTAATTAGATAATTCAAGAGTTGCCACTTTCTTACCTACAGGATCAACATGGCTTAAATGATCCACGAAATCTCTTTTACCAAGATATACCGTAATCTAGAAAATATGTCATATTAAAATCTATTAAAAAACAGTGTTTACTTAAATATAACATGATATTAAACAAGAATGAATAAAGGCAAAACAAGAAAGTATAAAAATACAAAAAATGCAAGAGAAGAGGGAAAAAATGTTAACAAAAGCGTTTTAACAAAATAAAAAAATAAAAAATGAGCATATATATCCTAGTTAAACCTGGCAAGACACACGGATGTGTCCATTCTCCTTCTATTTTTAAAACCTCAGTCTGGAATAAAAATAGGCTTAAAAACAAAGCTTAAAAAGTTTGAAGTTTTTTTTGAAAAGTGGCCCTTAAACACGATAAGATAGCTGCAGTGTTTGCCAATATGCCAGCCTTAAGCTGCTCCTCGCAGTATTTGTCGAAGCAGTATAGATACCAAAATTAATAAGAAGTATAATATATACTAACAAAAAATAAAACAAAAATCATTTATGAAACTATTAAAAATTATATAAAATTATATATATATATATATATATATATATATATATATATATATATATATATATATATATATATATATATATATATATATATATATATATATATATATATATATATATATATATATATATATATATATATATATATATATATATATATATATATATATATATGTGAGCAATAATTGTGTGTGCATGTGTGTATGCATGGATTTTCTCGAAAACCGCTCGATATTTTTCTGGAAAATTGGTACAGTGGGATATTTTCGCATAAAAAAACGATCTAGATAGGTCAGAAGTCCGAGAAAAATCTTCAAGAGCCTTAATTTTGGTTTTTATAATTGACATAATGTTTTATGTTAGTACATCATATAAGCATTACTTATGAAATCATATCTGGGATCATACAAAAATTTTCTTATATGGTAAGCATAAATAAGATTGTTGAGCTTCCAACGCAGCAGTTATTTATATAATATAATGTCTGTTGGAAGGCCCAAAAACGAAAATTCGCAGTTGCAGTTACTACATATGATGATTCTTTGGAACCAACACCTGAACTATCAAACGTGATAAGATGTGAAATTCGATAACCAGAACTATCAATTACGACAACACCAATACGGGCAGCTAAAGCAAAGGCTATTGCTAAATTGTCTGAAGTAATCAAAATCCAAAAACGTGTCAAAAATGAAAATGAAGAGCAAAGGCAAGGGCGGTTAGAAGATATGCAAAAACGACAATAAGAGCGTGTTAAAAATGAAGAGGAAATACACACGCGGTTAGAAGACATAGGACACCGAACAAGTGAGGGAGTCAAAAATGAAAATGAAGAGCAGCGAGTCAATGAAAATCAACCTGGACAGCGAGAATCAAAACGTGTCAAAATAGAAAATGATGGCTATGATGATTAGATTTGGGATTTTGACATAGATAAGATCATCAATGCCTACCATAACTCTTTTTAAAAAAAAAAGGTTCGGCAATATGTCGTTCATAATGACAAAAGAAAAGCCAAGTCAAAAGAAGAACTTTTTGTCCCACCACCTCAACAATTAGAAAAAACAAAGGTGGCCCTTAATGCCTTCCATACCTTGTAAAATCTAAAACTTGGACTAGATAAATCGTTGAAAGAAAAAGAACTTTTTGTCCCACCACCTGAACAATTGAAATAAACAAAGGCTCGGCAATATGTCTTTAATAATAGCAAAAGACAAGCCGAGGTAAAAGTAAAAAGCATAATAAAAAAATATAATTTTACAAAAGAGCTACTTCTAATTTAAGGCTCATGTGGATGACAGGACACCCAGAAAAGGCTCAAATTGTCTGCGTTAAGAAAGACAAGCGACAGTGAGAATCTATATATAGAAGCATACCGCGTGCCGAGTGCCGGGGCCCGGCAGCAAAGCCGCCGTACTCCCGGTACGCCGTGTTCGAGATAGAAGTACAACACGGATGAAGCTGCTCCTCAAGTCTCGGTTCTTGGCATTTCCTCCTTTACATAATTAGACCGAGCTGTGTGACTTCGCGTCTGCCTTGACAAAAGGGAGCACAATGCGAGAGAGCTCGTCTGAGGGAGGCGAATTCATATACTTGTAGAAAACAACCGTCGACGCTACATCAAACCTTTCATTTAGAGGTTGGAGCGAGTCATGTGCAGAGGCGCACCCTGCCCTACTTGCCCTACTCTGGATCTTCTGGAGCGATGCCAACAACCTTTTCGGAGCATCAGCATATAGCGGGCATCCATATTCAGCTGTGGGTCTGATGCAGGACGTGTAGAGTGGGGTAATCGAGCTTAATGGAAGGTTTTTGCAGCGAAGAGTAACTCCGAGCTTTCTTGCGCAGAAGGTTCTCATCCTATCAAGGTAGTTATTCGAAGAGAGATCGGTGGAGAAATGAATGCCAAGTAGACGAAGCTCGTGGACTCTCTTTGTAGTTTCGTTTTTAAAAATGAAATTGGGGTGTTCATGTGGCACCTTTGATAGGGTAATAAGAAAATCCTTTGTTTTCGATGCATTAATCGGATAATACGAGGCACCTTTGTTTTTGATGCATTGGGATTGGAACTAATTATAGTTTCAGTTTTATATATTTGTATATAAAGAGTTTTAAATTTATAGTTCCAATTTCCGCATTCTTTATGACATTCCTCCAAACGCTGCAAAAATTTTCCTGTTTACAAGTCGGCTTCCATAAGACTAATTATTGCTGAAAGAGTTAGTCAGGTTCCAGACCCTCCGTCATGGAAGGATACATCTTTGGTTCTCCTATTGCCACAAGTACGATGTCTCTTGACACCAAGTGGTTCATCTTCCCAGACTGGGTCACAGTAAGTTGAAAGTTGTTGTGGCTTGCACAACTACCATTTTGCTACAGTTGCAGAGTCGATACTCTCTCTTTCTTATAATATCAACAACAACAAAAAGAACTTCCAAATTTCCATTGATTTTCTATTTCATTAACTCATTTTTAGCAAAATAAAATATTAGACTTTTCTTCTTTTCGTTCTTAAATACCCATTTGACGCGAAGTCGGGAACTTCTTGGCTTCGAATAGCTCACGTACAATTTTTAGCACAGAAAACAGGATTCGCTTCTATTAATTTTTAAAACGCTGAGAGAAGCGTGTACAAATTTTATCACAGATTTTCGCGTACAGGGTGGATAGTTTTACGAATTATGTCTTATTCACTAGCGTGAACGGTCCCTAAGTTACAGTACGTATAAGTGATGTGTTAAGTGATGTGTTAAGTGACTGTTAAATTTCTTGCCAAGGGCCAGGAATCAGTGTTAATTCCCAGTTTAATTTTTGCATCAGGCCCGTACATTGTTTTTTTAGGGGGGAGGGGCAATAATAAAAAAAATATTTTATTTTATACTTTGAATAAGAAGTACACAGAAATTCAGGAAAATTTAGGATTTCAGGGGGCCCAGACCCTAATGCTCCTCCCTCCATACGTCACTGGTTTGCATGGTTTATTATACTAAGGCAATGGGCCTTTCTGACGTAGCTTCAGAATAAAATGTTTATTCCTTACAAATTTGATCGGATGTAATTACGACTAGGAAATTGTATCAAATTAAAAATCAAGAAATAAAACTTGAGAATTAATCGCAAGAAAAACTCACATTTAAACACAGGAAACGAAACACAAAAGAAGAGACTCGCATAAAACAGGTATGTAAACAAAAAAAGTGGACCACGTTTGGGAAAAGCTAAATCATAAAAACAGAAAAAAAGGCAATTTATATGAAATGCAGAAATGTTTATACAATCAATCAAATCATGTTTTAGGAGGAGGGAGAACACACAAAAATTTAGTATTTCATATTAAAGTTATTACTAGGATCAAATCTACGGTCTACGGCTACATTTGACTATTTTATAAATTTTAGTCACAAATTATAAAAGCTACTTTTCACACGCTTATTCAAAGCTTGTTTTTTTTACAGAATATAAAAATTCTAATTTATGGAGTATAATAAAATTTTACAACACATTTTTTATATAATATATTTCGGTAGATAAACCTAACTCCCGTGTTTTGGTTCATTAGAAACAGAATAGAAACGCCTGACTACAGAAAAGATAATTAATATATACAACATAGAAAACAAGAAAACAATAACTAGGAAATACGACATAAAGATAAGAAATACAAAAAAAAAATAAAGAATCATTTTTCTCAGAAAAATAACAATACGTCCTAAATGCAAGGACCAAAAGCAAACCCTTTTGTTTTCTATAAGTCCTTGCAACAAAAATTCTAAAGAACTGGATCTTTTTTCGGGCGGGGGGGGGGGTTCTTATCCTTTTTTCTTTTTTACTTTAGTATTCAGTTTCAAAGACATAACCGAAACAGAAGTTCTTTAAAATCATCCTCACTTATCAAAATAATTAAAAAGACAATTCAGAAGTAAATAAAGGGCAAAACTATTACCTTTCCGTTAGGCGAGCTCTTCTTAAATACCCTGAAATAAATTAAAAATGCGTTTCAATGGTCAGTTAATTTAACAAGTAAATCATTAATATTACAAAAAAATGAATTCGATAATAGATTCAAATCAAACACAATTTTACAAATTAATCTACATGCCAAATCATATTTTAATAGTAAAATATGAAAAAACATTTTTTTTACAGAAATTAATAAATAAGGAAATATATATCAAAACGTAACGATGTTTTATTCCAAAACTTGTGGGAGCTGACCCCTAGCCCTCCATGGCCATAAAAAGTACCTTAGGCACTGACATAAGAAAGCAAATCTGGACTGGTGAATTGAAGCGAATTTCCAAAAACTGAAATGGGAAGCTTTTCAAATATTCCATGTTTTCAGGAATATTTTAAATAATAACCAAGACGAAAAAAATACTGAAAACTATAATAAATTTTCGAAAAATAAATTTGTTCGCTGCAATTTTCGGTAGATCAAGGCCTTCCTAACGATGGTTTTTAGAAATGACCTATTTTCACAGCAGCGGACACGATAAATCCTCTATTTTACATGGCGCTTTACAGTCAAACCGGAAAGCAAATGAACCAATGATTTTTTTTTTCATCGTAGCACTGGAAAACAGCATTTCCAATTGGCTGATTTTTTTTTTGCAGTTTTATCAAACGTCAACTTTGATAAAACTTTGTCAAATTTTGTCTACAGCATCTCTAAGACTAAAAAGTAGCCTACCATCATACTAAGCATGTTGCTACCTACAGAAACTAGGCTACGCTCACTCTTATCACCTTCCTTATACAGGATTTAATTAGGGTTTTCCTAAAATCGCTAGACACTTCCCCTTTTTAAAAGATAATATTAATAATCTTCAGTAACTTATTTCTAACTTCATAGCCACCATATTTAAAGGACACATTTACCACCCTATTGTATTTCTATTTCATGGATACAACATACAGCTAATCACCCTTTAAAACACAGAAAAACAGTTTTTTTAATTTAAGAAGAAAATTGTTGTTTTTGGCTAATTTTTTTGGCATTTCGTCCTTAAAACCCCTAATGGAAACAAAGTTTGGCGGCCTTGAATAAACCGTCATATACAAACTAAAGTATGCAAGAATACACTAATTTGATAATTCAAGAGTTGCCACTTTCTTACCTACAGGATCAACATGGCTTCCAACAGCTTGGGCCTTCCAACAGACATTATATTAAATAAGTAACTGCTGCGTTGGAAACTCAACAATCTTATTTATGCTATGCATGATATCATATAAGAAAATACTTATATGATGCCACAAGAAATGCTTATATGATGTACTAACATAGTACGTGACGTCAATTGTAAAAACCAAAATTAAGGCTCTTAACGATTTTTCCCAGACTTCTGACCTATCTAGATCATTTTTTTTTATGCGAAAATATCCCACTGTACCAATTTTCCCGAAAAATATCGAGCCGTTTTCGAGAAAATCCATACATACATGCACACACAATTATTGGTCACTTATATAATATATATATATATATATATATATATATATATATATATATATATATATATATATATATATATATATATATATATATATATATATATATATATATATATATATATATATATATATATATATATATATATATATATATATATATATATATATATACACATATATATATATATATATATATATATATATATATATATATATATATATATATATATATATATATACATATATATAATATATATATATATAATATATATATATATATATATACCCGGGTTCAAAACGGGGTAACCCCCCCCCCTGGATATATATATATATATATATATATATATATATATATATATATATATATATATATATATATATATATATATATATATATATATATATATATATATATATATATATATATATATATATATATATATATATATATATATATATATATATATATATATATATATATATTTGCTAGATCAATTTTCAGTAAATCAAGGCCTTCCTAACGATGGTTTTTAGAAATGACCTATTTTCACAGCAGCGGACACGATAAATCCTCTATTTTACATGGCGCTTTACAGTCAAACCGGAAAGCAAATGAACCAATGATTTTTTTTTTCATCGTAGCACTGGAAAACAGCATTTCCAATTGGCTGATTTTTTTTTTGCAGTTTTATCAAACGTCAACTTTGATAAAACTTTGTCAAATTTTGTCTACAGCATCTCTAAGACTAAAAAGTAGCCTACCATCATACTAAGCATGTTGCTACCTACAGAAACTAGGCTACGCTCACTCTTATCACCTTCCTTATACAGGATTTAATTAGGGTTTTCCTAAAATCGCTAGACACTTCCCCTTTTTAAAAGATAATATTAATAATCTTCAGTAACTTATTTCTAACTTCATAGCCACCATATTTAAAGGACACATTTACCACCCTATTGTATTTCTATTTCATGGATACAACATACAGCTAATCACCCTTTAAAACACAGAAAAACAGTTTTTTTAATTTAAGAAGAAAATTGTTGTTTTTGGCTAATTTTTTTGGCATTTCGTCCTTAAAACCCCTAATGGAAACAAAGTTTGGCGGCCTTGAATAAACCGTCATATACAAACTAAAGTATGCAAGAATACACTAATTTGATAATTCAAGAGTTGCCACTTTCTTACCTACAGGATCAACATGGCTTCCAACAGCTTGGGCCTTCCAACAGACATTATATTAAATAAGTAACTGCTGCGTTGGAAACTCAACAATCTTATTTATGCTATGCATAAATTCTTATGCATAAATTAAAGTTCTTGAGCATGTTTTAATACCTTTTGTGACTAATAATATGCTTGAGAGAGATAACCAGTTTGGATTTAAGCCCGGAGTAGGTTGTCAACACGCACATCGTGTATTATCTTCTTTGCTCCTTGAAAATTCTTCTAAGGGAAGGAGTATATATCTTTGTACTTTAGATCTATCTAAAGCTTTTGATAGTGTAAGTCATAGTCAGCTTTTCTCTGCTCTTCGTGGTTACGGTGTCAATCTATCGGTTATTTTGCTTCTTCGGTACTGGTACTCTAATTCTTTTCTTCGGCTGAAATCTGTGCCTGCATCTAATATTAAATTAAAAAGAGGTTTAAGGCAAGGTGGAGTTTTATCTCCGACCCTTTTTAATTTGTGTATTTCAGGTGTTCTGGCGAAGATTTCGGCTCCCTATCTCTATGGTTATTCTGATGTTTCCTACCTGGCTTACACTGATGATCTGCTTCTTATAAGCCGGACTAAAACTGGTTTATCTAACATGGTTTCTCGTGTTGCCACTTCTTTTTCAAACATAGGCCTTTCTCTTAATGTGGATAAATGTAAATGTCTTTCTTTTAATAAAATTTCTAGTACTTCCCTTTATTGTAGTGGCTTTACTATCCCTCTCGTAGATTCTCTTCGATGGCTTGGTATTTCTATTACTAATAGTCTTCCGAGCTTGCGCCAGCGCACAGTCTCAGATATTAATATGAAAATTAAATTAGGATATACTAAGATTGTTGCCAATAGAGGTAAATATAATAAACTCGCGTTAGCCAAGCTCTATTCAACTTTTTGTGACCATTCAATTCTTTTTGCTTCTGGAATTTTTCTCCTTCTGAAGAAAACTGAGTTAAAAAGACTCCGGATTAATTATTTTAGATTTTGTAAATTTTTGTTGTTTCTTCCACCTTGGACCAAAAACCGGGTAATTATTAATAAATTTCTTTTTCCCAATATTACTGAAAATCTGGAAGCACTACACAGAAAACTTTCAAATACTGCTTATATCCGTTTTTCTCCGCACCATCACCTT
This sequence comes from Artemia sp. Qi Xiang Cuo, assembly GCF_049724085.1. NCBI lineage: Eukaryota > Metazoa > Arthropoda > Branchiopoda > Anostraca > Artemiidae > Artemia > Artemia sp. Qi Xiang Cuo. The sequence continues at coordinate 8,349,610 of NC_142801.1, forward strand.
ATCAGGTTTTTTCAGTCGTAAGTTATTTTTTTTTTCTTTTATTTGTTTAGTTGTTTTTCTCTGTTTGGTCATTCTACAATTTAGATTTGTAAAGAGTGAGTAAAAATACAATAATGATAATATTAATGCCTGCTTATTAGATTCTGCAAGTTGTCAGTTTTTTTTTTTTTTTTCCCCTTTTACCCTTCATTTCACTTTATTTTTTTTTTTTTTTTTTTTTTTTTTGCTCTCGTTTCTTTTAAATTATTATGTGTTACACTGTAATTTGGTAATTTTTGATTTATATATTGTGTTGTGTCGCATTTTTTTTGTTTTTCCTCGTGATACTCCACGTATTGTACCTCTGTATAGTGTGGGTTAAAAATAAATAATAATAATAATAATAATATCATATAAGAAAATACTTATATGATGTCACAAGAAATGCTTATATGATGTACTAACATAATACATGACGTCAATTGTAAAAACCAAAATTAAGGCTCTTGAAGATTTTTCTCGGACTTCTGACCTATCTAGATCGTTTTTTTATGCGAAAATATCCCACTGTACCAATTTTCCCGAAAAATATCGAGCCGTTTTCGAGAAAATCCATACATACATGCACACACAATTATTGGTCACTTATATAATATATATATATATATATATATATATATATATATATATATATATATATATATATATATATATATATATATATATATATTATATATATATATATATATATATATATATATATATATATATATATATATATATATATATATATATATATATATATATATATATATATATATATATATATATATATATATATATATATATATATATATATATATATATATATATATATATATAATTTATATATATATATATATACCCGGTTCAAAGGGGTAACCCCCCCTGGATATATATATATATATATATATATATATATATATATATATATATATATATATATATATATATATATATATATATATATATATATATATATATATATATATATATATATATATATATATATATTTGCTAGATCAATTTTCAGTAAATCAAGGCCTTCCTAACGATGGTTTTTAGAAATGACCTATTTTCACAGCAGCGGACACGATAAATCCTCTATTTCACATGGCGCTTTACAGTCAAACCGGAAAGCAAATGAACCAATGATTTTTTTTTTCATCGTAGCACTGGAAAACAGCATTTCCAATTGGCTGATTTTTTTTGCAGTTTTATCAAACGTCAAAAGAAAACGCAGTTTAAGACAGCAAGTTAATTTTAGTTAATCAGTGGTTCTGCTTCAAGGAAAAAAACGTGTTTTCGTGAATAAAACGCGGTTTCGAAGTAAGTAAGTAGTAAGTAAGTATGACGCCACTAGAGAGTCACGACACTAACCCCGTCCCGAACCAAATAACTGGCTACGCTAGGGATCGAACCCTTACCCCTTGGACAAAGATTTGTCAAACCAGCACGCCAACCACTTAGCCAGGACGGTTTTGAAGGAAGATATATATAACAAAAAGGGGAATATTAACTGTGACTTTTTTGCAATTAATGACTAAGAAAAGTCACATCAGCACCGATTATAGCCTCATGCCTACAAAAAACAACAACAGAAACTCTAGTTTGTTTAGCCAGTTTGTTTAGACCCTCGTATTGCATTAGGCTTTACAAGAAAAAAGAAATACACCATATTAAGCAATGAAGTTCTGCACTTTCTTCTGTCAACGTTATTTCGGGATACGCAACACATGTTTGGAAAGGACGGGAGGGGAAACAGATCCTCTGGATATCCGTTTCTAGAATTAAGTAATTGACTAAAATAACTTGCAGCAGCATTATTATGGTCTCATCAAGGTATGTCACAAGAATTTTCATGTTTAGAGATTTTTTTTGTCTCTTGAAGAGGTTCCTAAAATATATGAAAACAACATACTGCTTCTTCTATATTTTAAAGAATATAGAATATGTTATAGAGAAAGAAATTGTTTTTTCCATAAAATATAGAAAATAACAGTTGATTATCCTTTTAGTAGGGACCAATTCAAAAACATTTTCTCACAAAACAAGTTTTTCAAACCAAAGTAAAGAGCTCCACTAAGCCAAAAATGAGCAGAAATAAAGTCAAATAACCTTCCAGGCGTAAAACTACCACGAATCACCATCAATTAATAAATGAAACTCAAAACGAATAGAAATTAAAATAAATAACCGAGTCAAACTCAAAAATAGCAAAATTTAACATGAGTAAGGCTGACAACCCCCATGCCTTCTGAAGACCAGAATATAATTTGCACTTTACGGAAAAAAAAAATGACGGTGGATTGTCAGTTTAATATACATATACTGATATTTATCTCTTAAAGTTTTAATGATTTCTCGTTTATTAAAGTAAAAAAAAAGTGAAAACATTTTGAATGTATTTTGTTTTCAGTAACGTGTAAACAGTGAACGAACTGCCTAACTTACAGCCTTGTTCTGGTGGTTGAGAGAGGGTTGACGTCCTCAAAGGCATAATTACACGATCTTTCAACAACACTGAAGAAAGGAGACGTCTCATAATTTTGATTGAACAAGATGATGTGATCACGACAATTTGTTATGTAACGACTCCCCCACGTCTTCAATTTCAGTGTCAAAATATTTTAATTTTCACGGTATCGGGAATTTTTTATGCTTATTTTAGTTATGATATCTACTGTAATTAACTTTAGCTTTTGTTACTCATACTGATGATTGAGAATAGCTATACTTGTAGTTTTTAAGGGCGAGACCGCTAGTCCACCTCCTTCAAAACAGCACCTAGCCAACAAAACCACTTATAATTAAAGTAGCAACAGTAACAACCCTTAGCCTGTTAACAGGAATTCAATTCACCTGAAGATTTTTTCTTAAATCTAAAGTAAGTTGGTTGGGATGGGATCATGGGCCCAGTATGACATATTATCATAAGAAATCCATGTGTATACAAATTTCCAGCTCAGTGGGGTCACGGAAGGGTCAGTGGGGTCACTAATAGGCCTACTACTAAATATTCACTGCAGCACTGGGACGCCTAAGGCCAAGATAGCAGCGTATATTCCTCCTCCACCCTAGCTCTTCAAAGCTTTAACCTCGAGATTCCCAACATAATTTGCACTTTACTGCAATTAAACAAATGAATTTGGTTTGACAGTTTAATAAGTATATTCTGATATTTATTCCTTAAAGTCTTAATCATTTTTGATTTATTAAACTTTTAAGAAAGTGAAAACATTTAATACGTATTTTGTTATCAGTAAAGTGGAAAGTATATTCTGTTCTTCATAAGGCATGGGTGTTTTGAGCCCCACTCATCTTAGTATCTGGTTGGTTTGAATTTGATTTGGTTATTTATTGTAATTTCTCCTCGTTTTGGGTTTCATTTATTTATTGTTGGTGATTTGTGGTAGTTTTAGACTTGAAAGTTTATTTAGCTTTATTTCTGCTCATTTTTGGTTGAATGAAGCTCTACTTTTCTTTGAAAAATTTATTTTGTGGAAAAAAGTTTTGAATTAATAATTTGAAAGGACTCCATGGAGCCCGGGTGCTTTAACCCTCGTTTTATTTTCTGCAGTAGGTAAATCCCTGTAGCCTTGGAAACCACAGAGCTGCGTCTTACTTTTTTTTTCCTTTTTTTTTATGCTTATCAGTCTTGCTCCAGCGCATGACCTTTTGCGTCAAAAACTGATGAGCAGTTACTTACCCACCCGTTTTCTCGATTATTTTACGTGGTCTTTCCCTAGTTTGAGAATACTTGAAAATTTAAGCTCGGCCACTTGCTCCAATGCCATATCAAGGAAAAGAGTAAATATTTTTTTTAGATACATATTTATTGCAAAACAAAAACCTCTTTGGGCCACAGCAAATGTTTTTTTTTTATAGTTTGTTTTTTCTTCTTTCCTTCTGCATTCTTTCCCCATCTTGAAACACCTCCTCCACTTAGCGTCGTTTTTCTGTTTGAACTTTGAGTAGTTGAACGACTTAAGCAGATTTACGATTTAACAGAGGATTCAAGAACATTAACAAGTACAATCAAAAATATTTCAGAGGTATAGTAGCAAAGTCACACCAGATGTGTTGACACTAAGAATAAAATTATTGACCATATCAAGCAAGGTCATCTCGGGAAAGTGTATTGCCTACTGCATGGGCTACCTTTCCAGCAAAGAATTCGACCCCCTATCAAAATGTCTTCAACTTTACAATTTTCACAAAATGTCCCATGAATTTCACCCGTTTATTTGTTTCTTGTATTTTTGGGGAGATTGACAAAATCCTTTCCCAGAAAGAAATGCTGTGTGCTATTTAAAGAAAGAAACTTTTGGCCTGGGATATTCATCATAAAACATCTGTTCTCGGTTGACACGTGGATAAAAAAACGTTTCCAAGAATTTCCATACGAAATCCTGGAATATCAAGGAGAAGGGTTTCCCAGGAAACCATAGAGGGATACATATACCATAATTCATATACAATACAAAAAGGAAGATGAAAACTAGACTGTAAAATCGATCTGTAGAAATTAAACATCTTACATTGCTTCTGGGGATATTAGCGCCCATAAGCTGAATTTTAGGGCGGGGGGCTTAGCTGGTTTAATCGGTATTTCACATGTTGTAGGCTATAATAGAATTCTCAAAACAAAATATAAAATATAAGGCAGCATCATTCAGCCAGGGGGGGGGGGGCTGGAGCCCCCCACTGCCCCCCTTATGGGCGCCCATGACTGGGAGTAGGGGCAGACCCAGGATATACATTCTATTTTCAGGTAATTTCAAACTCTGCCTGAGTTTAGACATTTACACAATCAAAAACGAAATGTTTTGAATTTTTGGGAGGGGTTGAGGGGATACTAAATAGTTTACAAAGCAACGATTTAATGGTCTTGCTTCTAATTATAAAATAAAGTATTATTTGAGCAGAAGCGTTAGGACAATTTCAGGGTAAATTAGTTGGGTAGATTTTGCCTGTCCCCTCGCGAAATCTACAAAACATTACAATTTTCATTTTCCCAATGTTTGGGTGCAACAATTCTTCCATTTTTTATTTTTTTTATTTTTTTGAATGAGAGGGGTTGAATACCCCCCCCCCCTCTCCCAAAACTATGTTCTATCAATGTACTAGTTCCAACATGATATAAGCCAGAATCAAGACGACAATAATCAAACAGTTCGTGGTAACGAACTGTAAGTAAGGAGCGAACCGCCTCAATAGTAACCAAAACTCTAAAAACGGAAACTCTAACGGAATTGTGATACCAATAACTACATCAAAAGAATCAGATTTTAATGCTGATTTCAAATATATAAGTTTCATCAAGTTTAATCCTACCCATCAAAAGTTACGCGCCTGAGAAAATTTACCTGATTTTCGAAAAAAGGGAGAAACAGCCCCTAAAAGTTATGTTACCTTAATGAAAATCACACCATCAGATTCAGCGTATCAGAGAGACCAAATGTAGAGGTTTCAAGCTCCTATCTGCAAAAATGTGGAATTTTGTATTTTTTTGCCAGAAAAAGATCACGAATGCGTATTTATTTGTTTTTTGTTGTTTTTTTTCCCCAGGGATGATCGTATCGACCCAGTGGTCCTAGAATATCGTGGGAGGTCTCATTCGAACGGAAATTAAAAGTTCTAGTGCCCTTTTGAAGTGAACAAAAAAAATGGAGGGCAACTAGGCCCCCTCCCACGCTCATTTTTTCCCCAGTCACCCGATCAAAATTTTGATATAGCCATTTTGTTCAGCATAGTCAAAAATATAATAACTATGTCATTTCGGATAACTTAATCCCCCAAAGTCCCCCGGGGGAGGGCTGAAAGTTATGAACTTTACCCAATGTTTACATAGAGTACGCTGCGCTGTTTGGACGGAGAATGGCACTTGGGAGGTGAGCGCGAGCACCCTTGCGTTGCTTACAAAATCGTTCCATCGGAGTCCCTCAATCCGACGGAGCTGTTTCGTCTGGCAGACGTCTATCATGCTGAGGATGGTTGATTTGAAAGGTCAGGTTTCCGCTGCATAGAGGAGTACCGAGCTTACAGATGAATTATAAATTTGCATCTTCGTGCGCCTAGATATATGCGGCATTCTCCAGAGATTGTTGAGCGTTCCGACGATAGACGAGGCTTTTGAAATTCGGCTGTACACCTCTTCCTCTATAGAGCCTTCATTAGACAGCACAGAGCCAATATAAGTAAAGTTTTTTACAACCTCAACAGAAGCTCCGCAAACAATTAAGTTCTCAGGGGGCGACACTGGGCTTGGGGGCTCAATTGTCATTATCTTCGTTTTAAACCAGTTTATTTTCAGCCCCACTTTTGCTGCCTCTTGCTGCAGGACTTGCAGAGCGTCAATCAACTAGTTGATCGAGTCAGCAACGAGACCAAGATCATCTGCGAAGTCAACGTCCGTCAGAACGCAATCTCCAAACTGCAGACGAAAGGGCATGCGATTTGTTGTTCGTGTCATGACATGGTCTATCACGCAATTGAACAGTTCCGGGGCGGCGGCACACCCTTGGCGTACACCAGTTTTGCTGCCAAATGTCGTGCTCCGTTTGCCGTTGACTTGGACGCAACTCACGGTCTCTTCGTAAAGCTTTTCAAACAGCTTGCAGTATTTGTCTAAAGGAGGGGACCCTTTGTCAACAAAGGGTCCCCTCCTTTGTTGAGGAGGGGACAGCCCCTTTTATATACGGAATAATTTCTGTTCGTTTTAAGTTTTAATGTCGCTCCTTAATTTCAGTTAAAAAAAAACTTGTTTTTTTATTTAATAACTCATCTAACTTCGGCTGTACTAACACCTTCAATGAGATCCCTGTTGGCGAGGATATTCAACGAAAAGCATCATTCAATACTCATTTGACACATGGATCAAAAAGCATTCCCGAGAATTTCTATTAGAATTCCCGGGATTCCAAGGAGAATTATTCCCAAGGATACAATAGTGGGATACAAATACAATCCTTTATTTGTAGTTAATAAAAAAAAAACATTTCCAAAAAAGAAGTTCTCCAAAGAAAAGTAAAAGATTTATATTAAACCAAAGATGAGCAGAAATAAAGTCAAATAATCTTATGCAAAAATCTTAAGCAAAAATGACAAAAAATCATTATCAATAAATAAATGGAACCTAAAGCGAACTTAAATAATAATAAATACCCAAATCAAACTTAAAACGAGTAGAAACTTCCACAACGAGGAGTAGGGCTAACGCCTCCTCTCCCCCGAGCGTTCCAAATATTAGAACATAATTTGTATTTTACTGAGAACAATCATTATGTTGATCTATGCGTTTTTATTTCTCATAGCATTAATAATATAATAATAATAAAAAAAAAATAATAAAAAAAATCATCATAGCCATGATTACTGAAAAAAACAATGACGATGGAATAACAGATTAATGTGCATATTCATATTCATTCCTGAAAGTCTTAATAATCTTGGATTTATTAAAATTAAAAAGAAACCTTTAAAATGCGTTTCGCTTTCAATAAAATGCTAATTATGATACGGTCTTTAGAAGGCACAGGGGGGGGGGGCGTTAATCCTACTCCTCTTTGTGGTAGTTTCTGCTTGTTTTGAGCTCGACTTGGCTTTTTATTGCAGTTTCTGATTCGTTTTATGTTTGATTTATTTATTGATGGTTGTTTATTTTAGTTTTTTGACGTAAAAAATTATTCGATTTTATTTCTGCTCATCTTCGGTTTAATGCAGTTCTTTACTTTTCTTTGAAAAACCTCTTTTGTGGAAAAGAAATTTTTTTTAAAAAAGTTTTATAACATTAGCCCTAGTAATAGTAATACCAGTAGCAACAGTAGTATTAGCACTATTACTACTACTAGTAGTAGCAGCATGCACACAGCACCTTTTGATTTAGTTTTATACCAACACAATGAAAGTTTCTGCTTTATACCCTATTCCAGTACTAAGATATCCTATACATACCTTTTTAACAACCTGGATGCACTTGAACTATTTTGATTTAGTTCAATTTTGGCCGTTGTACCAGTAGCAGTATTCGCATTGTGCGATTAGGGTTAGTTCAACACCCCCTTATAGATTTTCAACTTAATATTGTAAGCGGCTTCAGAGACATCGCTGATACACCCTTTTGATAGGCAGCATGCACACAGTGTGTTTTGATTTAGTTCAACAGACACCTAAACAATCTCTGAAAGTTTCACCTTAATACCATTAACCTTAGTAATAGTAGTACTAGTAGCACTAGCAGAAGTAGCACTATTACAGTAGTGGCTGTAGTAGCAATAGTAGTAGGAGTAGAAGTACTAGTATTATGCACATAGTGCCTTTTTATTAGATCAACATCATCCTCAACATGCCCTGAAAGTTTCAACTTATTACTCTAAGATATTCCAGAAATATTGCTGATACGCGCTTTTGACAGCCTGCATACACATAGCGTTTTTCGATTTAATTCAACACTTCCCTCAACATTTCCTTTAAAAATGTCTCCTTAGTACCCTTAGCCTTAGTAGTAGCATGAGTAGTAGTAGTAGTAGTATGCATTTAGTATCTTTGGACTGGTTCAACATCCCCCTCAACATGCACTGAAAGTTTCAACGTAACACACTAAGCTGTTCCTTAGACATCGCTATTGCGCTCTTTTGACTACCCACATCGACATAGTCTGTTTCGATTTAGTTCAACACCCCCCTCCAAATTCCTAGAAAGTGTCACTTTCATACCCTTAGCTTCAGTAGACGTAGTAGTAAAAGTGGTAGTAGCAGTTCTAGTAGTAGTAGCAGTACCAGTTGTAGTAGAAGTAGTAGTAGTATGCACACAGTGCCTTTGGGTTAGTTCAACATCCCCCTCTACATACCATAAAATTTTCAACTAAATACCCTAAGCTGTTCCTGGGATATTGCTGACATGGTCTTTGGACAACCTCCATACACATAAGAATGTTTTGATTTAATTCAACATTCTCCTAAACATTAACTGAAAGTTTCCCCCTAAATGTTCTTAGACTAGCAGTAGCTGAAGTATCAGCAGTAGTTGCAGCGGCATTACGCACATAGTGTCTTTTGATTTGTTCAAAATCTCCCCTTAACGTGCTCTGAAAGTTTCAACTTGATATTCTTAGCCGTTCCTAGGAAATTTCTCGAACGGCTTTATGGCAGCCGAAATGCGCAAAGTCTGTTTTGATTTAGTTCAACATTCACCAAAATAATCCTGAAAGTTTATCCTTAATTAATATTCTTAGCCTCAGAAGTAGTAGCAGTAGTCGTAGCAGCAATAGTGTTATCATGAACATAATGCCTTTTAACAACAAACATTCACTGCAAGCTTCTTCTTACTATCCTTAGCCTCAATAGCAGTAATAGTAGTAGTCGTAGCAGTATGCACATAACGCCTTTTGATTTTTTCAACATCTTCCTTCAACATACTTTGAAATTTTTACCTTAATACTCTAAGAAGTTCCTGGAAAATTGCTGATACGTCCTTTTGACAAGCTGTATGCAAATTGCTTGTTTTGATTTAGTTCAACATCCTGTCAACATTCCCCGAAATTCTCAACTTAATACCCTTAGCTCTAGTAGTAATAGTAGAAGTAGCAGTAGTAGCATACAAATATTGCCTTTTGTTTAGTTCAACATCCCCCCCAAGCATGCCCGGTAAGTTTCAGCTTAAAACTCCAATTTATTTTTCAGATATTACTGAAACGCGCCTTTTGACGATCTGCATGCATATAGTCTGTTTTGATCTAGTTTAAACTTCGTCCTCAATATTCTCTGTAATTTCACCTTCATACCCTTAGCCTTAGTAGTAATAGATGTAGTAGGTGCAGTAGTAATAGGATCAGTAGTAACAGTAGTAGCAGTTACAGCAAAAGCAGTAGTAGAAGTAGCAGTAAAAGTAAGCTCATTTTACCATTTGGTCAGTTGAACATCCCTGAAAGGTACAACTTAATACTCTAAGCCGTTCCGAAGAGATTGCTGATAGACCCTGTTCCCTACATGTTTGCCTATAATGTGAATTTGATCTTTTCCACTTCCCCCTCAATAGTCCCTGAAATTTTAGCGTTAATAACCTTAGCCTTAATAGCAGTCGTAGTATAAGTAGTGGTAGTAGCTGTAGTAACAATAATAGCGTGTACACCTTGCATTTTAGTCCATTGATCATACCCCACATCATTCCCTGAAATTTTACAACTTAATACCCTAAGCCATTCCTAAGATACGCCCTGTTGACAACCTGCATGGACATAATGTGTTTTGATTAAGTTTAGTTTTTATGTTTTGATTTAGTCCTTGTCCTAAGGGCTGTGGAGGGTCATGTCATCCCCAGAGGCATAGTTATTGGACCTCTGAATTATGTTGAACAAAGCGGCTCTCTCAAAATTTGTATGCCTTTGTTGGCTTATAATATGAATTTTTGGCTTATATTTGTATGGCTTTTGGTATATAGCAGGGCACTAAGCATACAGTAAGGTTTTGTGTTGGGCGCTTCTAAAGGATGTGAAAGATATGTTAGATGTTGTTTTGAACAGAAACTAAGTAAGAGTTTTATGATATTCATTTCAAAAAAAACATATTCACTTCCTAGAATAATTAAATTAATTATCGTAAACAGTGTAATATTTTTTTTTTCATTTAATTTAAAACGGGTACATAAATAGTGGACAATGTTCTTTCAAAAAATTTTGTGATTCACAATTTGAGTTTACTGATATTGTGATTCACAATTGGAGATATTCATTTCATGATATTCATTTCAAAAGCTTTTTGTTTTATGATATCAAACTAAAAGCTACACAAGGTCTTCGATCACTTTTTCAAGAACTATAATGAAAAGAAGATTAAGATGGCTCTGTAGTATTTCATAGATGAAGGATGAGTAACTACCGAAATTCGTGCTTTTCAGCATTTCATCCGAACAATTAAGCTTTGAATAAATTTGGTGTAGAAGGAGGCGTTAGCCTCGGGCGGCTTGATGTTTTACTGAGTTGTTAGTACTAGCAGTAGTAATGTATAGTCACGCAGAGTTTTACAAAGAGAAAATCCGGGGAACGTACTGATTTAACCCTTTTCAGGTAGGCCAAAACAATTTGTGCCTGTAAGTTTAAGTCTTGGTTTCCGGACCGAGGAGTGAGAAATGAAACGAATAAGACACAATCTATTTGTTCCCTGTTTAAGGGATTACAGCATTAACAAAAAGTAGGATTTATTTTCTTGATACAGTTTTTGAGCAAAAATTAGCTTGTCTAAATTAAATTACAATTATAATTAAATTATAATTATAATTATAATATATAATAATAATTAAATTTAATTTATTAACGACTAAAATGATAAAATAAATAGAAATTTTACCTTGTACCCTGCCTTTTATTATCTTCCATCTTTAGCAAAGTGAAACCTAAAAAAGAATAATATTCATTTCATGATAATACTACTGTAACCAATGCCGTATCCATGGGGGAGGATAGGGGGTTCAAACCCCCCCCCTCCTCCAAAAAATGTTGGTCCGACTCGTAAAAAATAGCAAAATGCATAAAAAATAGCAAAACAAATTGTTCATGCAAAGTTCCCCCCCCCCCGCCCTTCCGACCAAAAATCCGGGATACAATCCTGACTATAACTAAGTAGGCCTATTTGGTAAGAAAAACATTCATTTCAAAGAAACAAATAATACAAACAATAACTCAGTAAATGAAAAAAGTAATTTCATTTCATTTTTCAGTAAATGAAAAATGAAATGAAGACAATTAGGAGAGTTTGAGGGTCATTCAAAAAGTGAAGAACGCTTGTTTCACAGGGTATTTTTATTGTATTATTATTTTTAGTGTGTACTAAGTGTTGAAAATCAGGCAACCTTTCAACCGCAGAAAGCAAGATATAATTTGTTTACTACCAATTTGATGGATTAGCTATCGATCAACACAGGCCTGGAAGTGGGCAGCCTCTCAATAGCTGCCCTGGGATAGATTTTGATACTTAGCCCTTGACTATATTAATATATAGCCCTTGGCAATATATCTATCTATCACGCCAAACATTTTAATTTTTTGTCATAGCCTTTTTTTTTGTCATCAACACAGGCCTGGAAAGAGGCAGCCTCTCAATAGCTGCCCTTGGCGAGATTTCTTTGTCATCAACACAGGCCTGGAAAGAGGCAGCCTCTCAATAGCTGCCCTTGGCGAGATTTCTATACGTAGCCCTTGACTATATTAATATATAGCCCTTGGTAATATATCTATCTATCTTGGCTATTTATCTGATGGCTTAGCTATCTATCAACACAGGCCTGGAAAGGGGCAGCCTCTCAATAGCTGCCCTTGGCTAGATTTTGATACTTAGCCCTTGACTATATATTAATATATAGCCCTTGATAATATATCTATCTATCTTGGCTATTTATCTGATGGCTTAGCTATCTATCAACACAGGCCTGGAAAGGGGCAGCCTCTCAATAGCTGCCCTTGGCTAGATTTCGATACATAGCCCTTGACTATATTAATATATAGCCCTTGGCAATATATCTATCTATCTTGGCTATCTATTTGATACCTTGGCTGTCTACCGACGAAATCACGCCAAACATTTTAATTTTTTGTCATAGCCTTCACTCTGTTCAATTGTGGCAAAACTACAGAGCGAGTCGTCCGCTGCCCTTGGCTAGATATCGATACATAGCCTTTAACAATATATTAATATATAGTCCTTGGCTATCTATCTATCTTGGCTATTTAGTTGATGGCTTAGCTATCGATCAACACAGGGCTGGAAAGGGGCAGCCTCTCAATAGCTGACCTTGGCGAGATTTCGATACGTAGCCCTTGACTATATTAATATATAGCCCTTGGTAATCTATCTATCTATCTTGGCTATTTATTTGATGGCTTAGCTATCGATCAACACAGGCCTGGAAAGGGGCAGCCTCTCAATAGCTGCCCTTGGCGAGATTTCGATACATAGCCCTTGACTATATTAATATATAGCCCTTGGCAATATATCTATCTATCTTGGCTATCTATTTGACACCTTGGCTGTCTACCGACGAAATCAAGCCAAAAATTTTAATTTTTTGTCATAGCCTTCACTCTGTTCAATTGTGGCAAAACTATTGAGCGAGTCGTCCGCTGCCCTTGGCTAGATATCGATACATATCCCTTAACAATATATTAATATATAGTCCTTGGCTATATATCTATTATCTTGGCTATCTATTTGATGCCTTGGCTATCTATCGACGAAACTACGCCACATATTTTAAATCATTGTCAAAGCCTTCACTCTGTTCAATTGTGGAAAAACTATAGAGCGATTCGTCATTTCCATAGCACGTAGTTTCCCCTCGGAGTTTATTTCCATTTTGGAAAAAGATGTTATTGGCCTTGAAATGGCAGTTTGATTTCTAAATGGTAATCGCTCAGAGCCAAAGTCTTGATTTTATCAAGTCCTCAATTGGTGCCCGTTGGTTTTATTTGGGTTCGTCAGTCACAACAGAAGACTGTCCCTGATCATGAATATTCATCCCTTAGCCATTAACCATAAAGCATCATGTCCAAACTGAAGCTTAAACCATTACACTATTATCAGCTTATTTTAGGGGTTTTTTTTTCATCATCCAATTGTTAGCTAGCAATGTTTGCCAACAATTATTTTCCGTTAGCTCGTTGAAATGGCAAACAATTCTTAGAAATCCTGAATTAGAGTCCCTGAATACCTAAAAACTAAAACGAACAGAAATTAAAAAGGAATAATCAAGTCAAACTTAAACCGAAATTAAACAAACTAACACCCTCTAAGGCTTCTAAAGGCCAGAGTGTCATTTGCGCTTTAGTGAAAACGATTTGTAGTCCGCACAGTTTGCTTTTATTTTTCATAACATCAGCATCAACAAAACCCCCCCAAAAAAAATCTCTAGGCATACCAAAGTTTAAAATAAAAGCTGTGCTATGCGGTACTACCTATCCCATTCCTTTCGTCTTAAAACCTCTAAACGCCTTAAATTTCATTTGTGTTTCATTGAAAATAACAAGCATTTTGAACAAAAAAAATACATTTGAGCGAAAAAATAACAAAAAATAATAAAAAATCAAAAAAAAAAATTGAATCTCAAAGCATATTGAAGTTTACAAATAAAAGCGGTAATGCCTGTCCCCTTCCCTCCCGTTAAAACATATAAACGGCTTCAACTTCATCTATGTTTTATTGGAAACGATATGCTTTTTGAACAGTCTGATTTTTTCTTGTCAAAACATAAACCGATATAAATAACAACAAAAAAGAAATCACTACAAAAACCAAGATTATTGAAAAGAACCAATGAAAGCTCACTGAATGGTTAATATATAGTGACAGTTTCAGGATATATTCCTGAAAGTTTCAGCAATTTTTTATTTATTATTTTATAAAAGAGAAAATGCCCAAAGTATATTTCTTTTTTTAGTGGGCTATTGTGCAAACGACGCCCTGTCCTTAGTCAAGCTTAGTGGGGCGTTAGCCTTACTAATTGTTTCTTTTAACTTTCACTTGATTTTTCATTTTTTAGTCCTGTTCCTTTTGGGTCTCATTTATTGGCTAACAGGCATTTCAGTCTTTTAAGTTTGAATTATCAATTGAAATTATTTTTATTTGTCTTTGAAGTGAATGAGGCTTTTTATTTTTCTTTGAGAAAACTTTTTGGAAACTGTTTCTTAAAAAAAAACAGTTTATGTTCGTCCTTAATAATTGGTGCAGTTTTAACTGACTTTTTTTTTTCTCTCTCTTTTTTTTTGGTTAACAATAGGAATACCAGCGAGTTTTTTTTTATTATCTGGTTATGAATTAAGATTTTAGCTTGTTATTCAAATTTTGGACTAGACAGAGTATTAGGTCAAAATTTTTGAATAGCAATAATCTTTGTTAGTAGTTTTATTGTAGAATTACTCAGGTGAATCGGAGACATTACATGCTTAATTCCCCTCGACAAAAAAATTATTTAGCTCTGTCCTCTCCCATTTGCCTTTTGATAGTGTGTTTGATTTAGCTCTACCATAATTCAACGTTCCCTATCCTTCCTTCCTTAGCATTCCCGAAAGTTTCAACTTAATACTTAGCCATTCTCGAGACCTTGCAGATACGATATTTTGACAACCTGGCAGCAAATAATACATTTTGACTTATTTCACTAGTTAACCGTGTATAAACGTTGAGCCCTATAGGAGCTTATAATGCAAAAACGTCACTTTTGTCGTGGATTGGATACAAAAGTTCACCAGCCCCTTCTCCTTCCCCAAATCCCCAACTTTGAATTTCCCTTGCCCCACTCCCTCTCCTTTCCTTCTCAAACCATATCTAAAAGTTTCAACTCGATCTCCCAAGCCAATCCCAAGATATTGCAAGAACAATGACCAGCAATTTCAATGACCTGGATATACATAGTGTCATTGACTTACCCCACTCCCAGAATTTAAAAGCTACTTGACTCCCCTATCCTGCAATACTCCCTAAAAGTTTCAACTCGATCCCTCAGCCTATTCACAAGATATGGAAACCCATTATTGTGGAGGCCCAAACATGCCCCCTTTACTACTATTAATTTTAAAAAAAAAGTTTTTCTAAGGGAAGTAAAAAGCGAAGTTGAAACTTAAAATGAACAAAATATATTGCTTCACAGTCTATCTAACATGCATCGATAAAACTAGCACAAATAAAATAACTGATAATATTTCCCTAGATTTGTATGATTATAGAAAACTAGCGCATCGCAAAAAATAAAAAACGGTATGGGAATTTTGTTACAATTAAAGCCAAACATTTAACGAAACTTTTTGAAAAAAAATAAGGCATTTTAGGATTGTTGCCTTATTTTATTTATTTCTTTTCGTGTAATTTGGTATCACTTCTGCACAATGAGCTCAGTCCAATGACTGGCTCTCGTTTTTGTTCTGAAAAGGACATTTCATGATTAAATTGTAGACAAGTCGGGAGTGAAGCCATCTTGATAGTATTAGGACTATAGACTATAGATAGGACTATAGATGGTATTAGGACTTGAAGTTTCAGGGTTGGGGGAGGGTGTAGCAAAAAAAAAGACACGGGGGAGCTGGTTGACCTCTAATCCCTTCCGATTCTTAAAACAAGTAGTAAGACTTTCGACTTTCAATTCAAATGGCTCATTCCCGAGATATTGCAAATATGGTATTTTGATAACCTAAATACACTTAGTATCTTTTTTTTTAGCTATAACCTTTCCCCTGAGTCATATTTCAACGTCCACTTTCCCCACCCCCTAAACCTTCTCTGAACTTTCCACTTAATAGCCCTAATCGGTTTTTGAAATATTGCATATGTGCCATTTTGACACCCTGTCAGCATATAGTGGCTTTCGATTTATCTCTGCACCCCCAATCAAAATTTTAAATCAACTTTACCCAAACCCCCCTCTCCAATATTCCCTAAAAGTTTCAACTTTATCCCTAAAAATCATTCCTCAAATTTTTTTTTACAAATTCTGAATAGGAATCTTCGCATAGCGAACGATCCTTAAGAACTCCTTTGTTCCTAATCAGAAACAAAAAGCTGTTGGCCTATTTTCAAGCCCCCCCCCCCCCCACACACACACCCTCCCAGCAAAATATATGATTTATTTGGCCCAGAAAATACCATTTGAAAGTTTCGAGCTAATCCAGCCCCCTGGATCAAACATACCCCCCTCCCTTTCCATTATAAATCCTATATGTAAACATGAGGCAAGTTGCATAATTTACAGCCCTTTCTCAAGGGCCTTAGGGTCACGTCATTCCCGGGGGCATAAATGTTGAGCCTTTTGACTATTATGAACAAAATAGCTATCTCAAAATTTTTACAAAACCTATGATTTCCTGTTTGAATTGTTCAATTTTGTTCACGAGCTATTGCAGGTTTGATATTTTGATAATCTGGACGCAGAGAGTATCTTTCGAATTAACAATACCTTTCCCCACAAATCACTATTCAACGCCCGCTTGCCTCCCCCCCCCCCCTACCTCAATATTCCCCAAAAATGTTCACTTAGTATCCTCAGTCGCTCCTGATGCAATGTATATTCACCATTTTGACAACCTGTCAGCACATAGAGTCTTTCGATTTATATCGCTACCTAACCCTAGATAAATCATAGAGCCCCTAGCAGCTTGTAGTGCAAAAACTTTGCTTTTTCTGGACTGGGTAAAATAATTCGTCTGCCCATATCCCTCCCCTAACAGTAAATCCAAAATTTCCTTCGCCTCTCCCTCCTCCTTCCTTTATCCAATATTAAGCTACCACAAAAGATTCAACTCCATCCCCAATCCATCCAAACCTCGATGACATGAATATACATAGTGTCTTTCGATTTCCCTCGTTCCCTCTAAATCAAATTTTAAATCCACTCGCCTCCCATTATACTCGCGCAAAGTTTTAATTCTATCCCTTAACCCATTCCTGAGATATTTTCAATAATTTGAAAAACCAAGTGCACATAGCGTCTTTCGATTTCGTATTGTTTCCACAGTATACTTTTGGGAAAATCCGTGGATCTTGACACAGCGAACAATCCGCAAAAGGTCTCTCGAAACGGAATTAAATCAGGAACAAAAAGTCTTTAGCCCATTTCCGGGCCCCCTGACATCCCCCGTTCCCAAGAAAATATATAATTTTCTTGACATAGAGTGCAATCTCTTGGAGTTCTAGCTAATCCAGCCGCCAGTATAAAAAATGCCCACATATAAGAAAAGTATCTTATATGGTTACACGGCCCTTAAACGGACAGTATGTTAAAACTACTTAACATTTTTAGTATTTACTGACACCCCACACCATCCTAGGAATCTCCAGATATTTACCATTTTGCCCATAATATCCCATAGTTGACAATCAGCTCGCCTTCGTTAATTTTTTTTTATTTGATCCCTCACCTTCTCCCTCAGAAATAAATTCATCTGTCCTTAACCTTTAAAGCAGACATTACTTAAAAATTATTCATGTTCACTTGCTCCTATTTTCGTAAGAATATGAACTCTCAAACCACTAATAAGAAACTGAGCAGATATTATAAGAAGAGTGTCCAATAATATGTTCTAGGAAAAATATCTTCAATGTGGTCGCATGATCATTAAAAGGGTCACGGAATCCCCAAATTCATTGTTATTAAGAATTTCCTATATAAGAAAATAGCAAAAAGAGTACGTAATATAGGATGGTTCTAGGTTAATTCCCCCCTCTTGCAGACAATTACCTCCAGAAAATTCCCCCCACATGAAAAATTGAGCAGCCAAAGGAACAGTACGAGAAATAAAAAGAACAAAGAAATGGAGGGACTTCGGAATATTCAACGTATATTACAAAACATAGGTAGAATATACGTAGTAGAATATCCTATAGTATTCATTTCTATATTTTTTATTTCATTCTTTTTTGGTATTCTTTGGAGGTTGAGCTGTCATAACAGGGTAATATAAAAGTTAAAGAAAACAATTTGAAAATATGAAATTGGACCACAGTAGAAAGTATCGACAAAGGCTATACTCTCTGTTAAAAAAAAAAGTGAAACACACTTAAAACCACACAAGATTCATATTTCGCCTTCGCGCACGCGCGATTCCGATGTACACATCACGAGAAGCCTACGGAAAAACCTGCTTTTTTTGTCCAACCACTAGCAACTAAACTAAGGTTGTGACGTATATTGCCAGGGACGATACGCGGTGTGAAGGACTTTCAGTCGCACTTTATTAATTTAATTTCAGGTGGAGTCAAACTCCCAAGTCAGAATCAAAAAAGTTTAAGATGGAAAGTTTAAACCCCAAAAAAGAATTCAAACAAATATAAAATTTAATCCCACTGGACATTTTACACCAAATATTTTACCTATATTTTGAAATCTAGGTAGAATATCCCTTCTTTTCTTCATTATTTTTATTTGTCTTACTTTCCCTTTGGCTACTCAGTCTTACAGACGGGGAGAATTTTCAGGGGGGGGGGGGGGTAATTGTTTGCAGTGGATGTTGCTTGAGGGAACGGGGAGGGGTCTATGGGGTTTTTCAAATGGGGAAGTGGTTTCAGGAGGGATTCTCCACTTCAGTTTATAGCAAATCTGAGCATTTTAGAGTGAAGATAAACGAAAGGGTGTCAATCTCTGAAAGTAGGCATTTCCACGTTCTTTTGGCCCGAAGTATTTTCTCCTTCAAACCAACCGGTTACAAAAAAAAACAAGGTCAACCATTTTGAAAAAAAAACTAGTGGTATATGTGGGACTGGAGAAGTCACAGACCTACATTATGCTTTAAATCATGCAAATTAAAAATCTTAACATGATTCCTGTTCAAAGAAGGTATCACTTGCCAATTTATCTGCTAAAAAAAAAGTTGGTGGGACCCTCTTTAGAGGCACTAAGCACATAGTTTGGTCTTCTAAGTACACACATTAAAAACACAAGCATGATTCCAATTCAAACGAGGTGGAATATGCCTACCTTTGAGCTAAAAATTTAGTGATGGGACAGATAGGGTTGAGACCTGGGAGGGGCCTCTGACCCAACTTACTTCCCTGGGCATATAAATTCAAAATTTATTCATAGTTGCGGATAAAACAAGTTGTATATGCCTAAGTTTCGACTAAAAATTTGGCAGTGGGAGGGACAAATAGACGCTGGAGGGCCATTGACCCACTTTTTGCTCCTAACAATACAGATAGAAAATCCTTACTTGATCCAATTTCAAAAACGGTGGAACATGTCAGTCTTTTTCCAAAAAAAAAATCGGCAAAAAGTCGGAAGGGAGAAAGTCCTACTTTGCGTCTCCAATCATAATGATTGAAAATCCTTATGTGATTCAAGTCCAAACAAAGTGTCACATATCTATCTTTCTACTATACAGTTGGCAGTGTGTTTACATGGGGGAGGGTGTATTAGCCATGCTAGGGCCCAATTTGGTCCTCAAATTCTGCATATTCAAAATAAGAGCATGGCTCAGGTTCAAACAATGTGTAACATCCATACGTTTGTACAAGTAATTTGGTAAAGGAGAAGGGAGAATTTTCAAGTAGCCCGAGCTTCCAATTGGGTCCTCCGGTCAAACAGACTAAAAATAATAGCATGATTTCCGGTTTGAACAAGCTGAATTATGTCAACCTTTGTGCTAAAATGTTGACTGTGGGAAGAATGGGAGCACAAGAGGGGTACCAGCCCACTTTAAATCCCCAATTATACTAATTAAAAATTTTTTGGTGATTACAGCTGAAACAAGTAGCACCAATCACACCTTTCTTCTCAAAAGTTGACGGAGGGGCGTTAAAGAGGAACAGGGCTGGATCGTGGGGTTAGAAGGGACAAGCACTTCGGGCGCCATGCCCAGGGGACGAAATTTTAAGAACAAATTAGCCGAAAGAAGAACTAACTCAACGTTTGAAATTATCTAAATTACAACCGAGTGTTTTATCAAGCATAGTTAGATTTTTCTTTTCAGCCTCTGCGCTTTCCCTCCTTTTTGCTTTAAGGGTTCATTTGTGCATTGAGATAATCAATCGATTTAATGGGCGTGGGTGAGGCTTTTATGGTTGTATGTTGCCTAGCTAGGTAGGTACACGAGGTTGGTCAACCTGTTAATAATTTTAAGTGTTTTTAGGGGCACCATTTCACGAGAATAAAGAGAGGCAACGATTTTAAAGACACAAAAAAGGTATTTTTAAATGTCCATGGTATATATTCCAGCTTATGTGTCTAATGACACAATGACATTTTTATTTCGTTTAATCAGTTGCCATAAAAGTCAAACTTACGTCATTACTCTATGTTTAAAGCAGTTTAAAATGAAAGTGGTAAGCTTTAAGCTACAGAAACTAACATTAATTATTCCCAGGTAAAGTTAGCATAATCATAGCTTTGCCTACACTTTTCTTGACATTTACAATTAACACTTAAGTGACTCAGTACCATTGAAAGAGGCGAATAAAAGATCTTCCAACAGCTAAAAGCCCCCCATAATTGGCATTGTGAGTCTTATTTGACGGGCAATGGTATTAACAACCCTTCATTTTTGGGCATCATAAGGCAGTCTATATCTCACTCCCTCTCACTCAGACTATCTGTCTTGGCTTTTTCTCCAATTAGCCAGGTCTCTCAACTTTTAAATAACAGTCCACAAAGTTCGCTGCAATCATAATTTATCTTAGATTTGATGTGATTCACGTTTAAAGGCGTTACCTTTTCCGATTCCTTTGCGTGGAAAGGAGAGGAAATATGGGGGAAAATAATAAAAGAATGAATAATAAGGAAAAGAATAAATAAGAATGCTAAGATGAGGCGGATAGTACTATAACCCCTTCCATTCATCTTATACATGAATTAAGACAAGGTGGGATATGTCATCCGTACCTTGTGTATAAGCTTCTTAAGATACAGACACCTTATGGTTCTTGTTGCACAATTCATGTCGAGGCTTAACCTAAATTTGTGCATTGAAGTTAAAATAAAAAATGTAAGGAAAATTGGTGAATTTCCAAAATTGGCAACATAAAATGCACCCCTAGTAGAAATATAAGCCTGCACCCGTTTTGATAACCATCGGGAACGTAATTGCAAACTAATTTTTTTCTTGCAATTCGGAGATAAAGATGATGAGAGAAAAGGACAACAAAAAAGATGAGAGCAGGTTTGTTGAAACAAAAACTAGAAAAGTGATACCTCAAAATTTTTGTTTACAATATTTCAAATAAAGTCTTTGTATCCATATTCATTCCTGAAAGGAGCACTGAATTTGAAAAACTGAAAAAAATGCATTTTCAATTTTGATATTTCTGATGATGTAGTAGGTATGTTGTTGTGTTGTATATTATTAAAAAAAACAAGTTTTTTCAACTGAAAGTAAGGAGCAATATTAAAACTTAAAATGGTTAGAAACTATTCCGTATATGAGGAGGACTGGCCGCTAATCAATTCGTTATTTTTACGTTAAACTTTTAGTAAGCTTCTTATTCCTAAAGGTACTTTAAGGTACTTATTTCTAAAGGTACTTTAAGAAAGCTTCTTAAGCCGTACGGAGGACTCGGAAGGTTTAGCTGGGGATTTATCTGAGTCGGTTAGCTTGATGCAGTCAGAAATTGTAAACCTTCGTGACGGCATACAGGATGAAATTCGTAGGAGAGTGGAAGACCAGTGCAATAGATTAGGCAGTTCTTCTGTGACACAGATTAAGTCAGATTTTTTACTGTTACGCAAGCTGTCTACGAGGCGATTGATCTGCAATTCAAGGGTAAATTTGAACTGATTGAGAAATCACTTGGCAATTTGCGGGCAAGAATTTTTCAAAATTGCACAAAGCTCCAAAAGCTTGAAACTAAGCTGGATGATATAAACCAGTCTTCTCTTCTGACTAAGGTCATTGTATCTGGGATAGACTCTCCCGCGCGTGATTTGCCTCACCTTGGTGAGAACGTATTGGCTCGTCTTAACAGTGGAATGAGGCTCAATCTTGATAAATCCGTTGTCAAGGGTGCAAGGCGTTTGGGAGGTACCTCGGAAATAAAAACTCCGATTGAACTTACATTTTTTTTACTGAGGCATCTGCAGTTGTGATCTTGTGCAATCGCAAGAATTTGAAAGGTTCCCGAATCGATGTAAATGAGGCTCTAACCAGGGAAAGGCAAGAAATCTATAAACTTGCGCGCCCAAAAGTTTGAATTGAAAAATGTCTGGACTTTACAAGGTGTGGTTTATGTCAAGTGCGGTTTGCAAATCATTCCGTGTAAAACGATTTCCGACGTAGTTCAGATTTGCAATGTGTCATATGAACCTGTCCTCTAAATTAAGAAGCGGTGAATTTTTCATTTCTTTTTTTTTGGTTTATGGATCGTTTTCAGTGTTTTCTTGATTCTCGGTTGAAATTAGATGTTATTCTAAATTCAGCTACCGGAAATGATAAAGATATGCCTTATGTAAATAATCTACCTGAATGTGATTATTCTTCAGGCGACTTTCTATCGGATAAAACAAAAAATTGTGATTTTCCGATCCGATTGTTACATGTAAATGCCAAGGGGTTACAAAGTGCATTCAATGAACTGAAGCTCTTGCTTCCATCTAGTCCTACAGACATTGTTGGAGTTTGCGAAACTTTTTTGTCTGCTAATACACTCCTTACAATGTTGGATCTGCCCGGGATGAAGTGTATTTCGCGTACAAGGTGTCAGAATGCGAGAGAAGGTCAGATGCTGTATATTCGTGATGACTGGTCTTTTAGTATTCTCAGTGATTTGTCTGTATTTGATGAAGGGCTATGTGAGACTATTTTTGTTGAAGTTGTACCTTTGGGCTGTAATCCATTTATTATCGGGTCTGTTTATGGACCTCCGTCGGGTAACCCAAAAAGATTTTTTGAAGTTTTTGAACCGCTGTTGAAAAATCTGGAAGCGTTGAAAAACCGGTTATTATTTCGGGTGATCTTTTGATTTTTTGAACCTTTGATCTTTTGAATCTCGATGTTGGAAATAATAAGGAGTTTTTAAGTATGATGTTGTGTTCTAGTTTTCTTCCAAGTATTTCTCTGCCGAGATGATTTACAGCTAACACATCTACATTATTAGATAATATATTTTTCTCTCCTGTTTTATTTGATGCTGAAAAATCGTCAGTAATTTTGTCTAATATGTCGGATCATTTTCCAGTGAGTGTTCTTTTAAATTTAAATAATAGTAATAAACAACATCGAGATTCAACAATGGATCAAACAGTTCGTGGTAACGGACTGTAAGTAAGGAGCGACCAGGCTCAATGGTAACCGAAACTCTAAAAAACGGGATTTTGATACCAATAGATACATCAAAAGAATCAGATTTTAATTCTGATTTCAAATATATAAGTTTCATTAAGTTTAATCTTACCCATCAAAAGCTACTTGTCTGAGAAAATTTGGCTGATTTTAGAAAAAAGGGGAAAGACCCCCTAAAAGATACAGAAGCTTAATAAAAATCACACCATCATATCCAGCATATAAAAGAACCCTACTGTAGAGGTTTCAAGCACCTATCTACAAAAATGAGGAATTTTGCATTTTTTGCCAGAAGAAAGATCACGGATGCGTGTTTATTTGTATTTTTGTTTTTTGTTGTTTTTTTCCCCAGGGGTGATCGTATCGACCCAGGGGTCCTAAAATATCGTGGGAAGGCTCATTAGAACGGAAATCAAAAGTTCTAGTTCCCTTTTTAAGTCACCAAAAAATGGAGGGCAACTAGGCCCCCTCCCACGCTCATTTTTTTCCCAAAGTCACCCGATCAAAATTTTGAGATAGCCATTTTGTTCAGCATGGTCGAAAATATGATAAAAATGTCTTTTAGGATGACTTGATCCCCCAAAGTCCCCAGGGGGAGGGCTGAAAGTTATGAACTTTACTCAATGTTAACATATAGTATTGGTTATTGGGAAGTATACAGACTTTTTCAGAGGAGATTTTTTCTGGTAGGTGGGGGAAGGAGAGGGACGGGGGCTATAAGGAAGAATCTTTCCATGAAGGAAGATGTCATGGGGGAAGGGACATTGCTATGAAGGGGGCGTCGGATTTTCCAGAACTATTAAAGCAAAAGATCAGAAATTAAATAAAAAAACAACAAGTTTTTCAACTGATCAACTGATTGTGATTAAGAGGTCATTTTTAAAGAACTGGAAAAAAAATTCGAACTATAGTTTAAAGAGCAGGGTATTGACTAGGGGGCGAACCCCTAATATACGTGTTAAAAATTTATGAATATAGAAGTTCGTTACGTAAGTTAATTCTAAGTTACGTATATTTATTACTAATAAAAACGTTCGTAAATAAAATTAAACAAGTTTCGAGAAAGCCATTTAACCAAATATAATATGCAAATTTTGTTTTAATTATTCATGTACGGTGAGCCAAAATCAAAACCTGAATTAATTCAAAAACGTTCAAAAATTAAATAAAAAAAACAAGTTTTTTTAACTGAAAGAAAGGAACGACGTTAAAACTTAAAAGTAACAGAAGTTAGTACGTATATGAAAGGGGCTGTCCCCTCCTCAACGCCTCGCTCTTTACGCTAAAGTTTGACTTTCTCACAACTCTATTTTTTTAAACAATAAAAAAAACTTTAGCGTAAAGAGCGAGGCGTTGAGGAGGGGACAGCCCCCTTCATATACGGAATAATTTCTGTTCGTTTTAAGTTTTAACGTCGTTCCTTACTTTCAGTTAAAAAAACTTGTTTTTTTTATTTAATAATTCAAAAAAGCGATATACATGGATTGATTGTAAAGTTCTACGTCAGTTAATTGGTGACCATGATCGGAGTTCGGTTTATGGCTCAGATGACGCAAATGCTGCGTTTTCAGATTTTATTGATCAAATGATGCGACTGCGGGATCGGGTTTCTTCAACACGAGTTTCGCACGGAAAGTTTGCACAGAAATTTGACCCATGGATTACTGAAGGTATTTTGATATCGTTAAAACATAAAAATAGAAAGTTTAAGAATTATTTAAAATTACAGACACCTGAGTTGTTTGAAGAATTCAGAGTTTATAGGAATAAGGTAAATTCAACTATCAGACATGAGAAGAGAAAATATTATAAAGAGAAATTTTTGGAGTATAAATTGGATATAAGAAAAACATGGCAAGCGATAAATGAAAAGATACGGCCTCATAGTCGTAAAAGTACTAGATTTAATTGCCTTGTTTTAAACAGTGAAAATGTTACAGAGCCCAATGAAATTTTAAATGCTTTTGGAGATTATTTCAGTAATATTGGTTCTAGACTTGCATCGACTATGAATATTCAACTGTATTCCCCTTCTGTTCCAGTTAATGAGCAACATGCAGAAAATTTGTTTTCTTTTTCTGAGATTAAGCCTCATGAGATTGAAAAAGTTATTCTGAAGCTTAAACGGAGTTTTTCTAAGGACGAATTTGGATTTTCGGCTCAAACCGTAAAGCAAATAGCGTCAACCATTTCACATGTGTTGGCACATATTTTTAATCTATCACTTATGCATGAGATTTTTCCTGAGCTTGTAATAAACAGCAAATGCTATAGCATTACCTAAAGCTGGGAGTTCAACCAACCCTTCAGATTATAGAGGCATTTCTCTACTTTCGATTTTCAGCAAAATTTTGGAAAAACTTGCAAATAGTCAATTACAAAATATTTATTTGGTAGTAAGATTTTACACACGTCTCAGTATGGTTTTATAAAAGGAAAGTCAACTGAACTGGCAATTCATGAGCTCTTACTAAATATTAATGATTCACTAGATGATGGTCAACACGCGTTGGCAATTTTTCGTGTCGCCATGGCGTTTGACACCGTAAATCATTTGTTGCTTCTTTTTAAACTCAAGTCTTATGGGTTTTCAACACAAGCTGTTAAATTTTTTGCATCTTACCTTTCTGGGAGACGGCTAGATTGTGTAGATAAATCTCGTGATCTCCGTTCCGAAACTTTTCCGATTAATTATGGAGTGCCTCAGGGCTCTGTCCTTGGGCCCATTCTATTTCTTCTTTTATAAATGATTTGCCAGAAGTTTTGCCTCTTTGTAAAATTATAATGTTTGCTGATGATGTAGTAATTTTTGCTTCTCACCAGGACCTATCAGTTCTTTTCCAGAACCTCGAAAGTATGTTACTAACTGTATCTGATTGGTATTCAAGGAATTTACTAGCTCTTAATGAAAAAAATGCCAATATATGTTATTTTCGCAAACTGGATCAGTAATGTCAGATAGCTTCTCTCTTTACTTGAATGGTTTTGAATTAAAATGGGTAGATCAGTTCAAATATCTTGGGATTATTTTAGATGAAAATTTGTTGTTTCATAAATATGTAAAAACACTGTTGTTAAAAACTTCCCAAAATATTGGCATGCTAACTCGTCTTCGTCATTTCTTTACTAAAGCTATTGTAAAATCTATTTATTATTCTTTCGTCCACTCATATTTTCTATATTGCATTTCGGTTTGGGTATCTACCTTTTCATCTGTTTTCAAATCTATCCAAATACCTCAGACTAAATCAATGAGGATTTTTTTTAATGTTGATTGCAGATCTTCAGTTAGACACCTATATGGGACTTCAGGAATTTTTTCTTTGGACAAACTTCATTTAATTTCTATCTCTAGTATTTGTCATGATTATCAATATAGTATTTTATGTGTAAATTTCTTCAGCATTTTTCCAACTAATTTTCAATTTCATAATTATCCTACTACGCATCATTAAGACTGTTTGTGCGAAATTTGCCTGACATCAAGAGCAGGATTCAGCATCCGTCACACTGGGCCAAAAATCTGGAACTCAATTCCAGCATCAGTTTGAGAATGCAGCAACAAGTGACATTTTCTAAGACTGATGAAGAAATATCTTATGAAATGCTAAGCATTTTGTTCATTAGGGTTTCTTTTTTGTTGTTGTAAAATTTAGGTGGAAAATGGCTGTGTATTTTTGTTGGCAATATTTTCAGTGCTACAGTATGCCACCAGGCATGTGTACTGTTTTGTGACATTTATTTATGTATGTGTTATAAATAAAAATAGTCTACTCTTCTACTCTACTCTATTCCTAAAGGTACTTTAGGGTACTAAAGGTACTTATTCCTAAAGGTACTTTAAGAAAGCTTCTTATTCCTAAAGGTACTTTAAGGTACTAAAGGTACTTATTCCTAAAGGTACTAAAGGCACTTTAAGAAAGCTTCTTATTCCTAAAGGTACTTTAAGGTACTAAAGGTACTTATTCCTAAAGGTGCTTTAAGAAAGTTTCTTATTTCAATTAAATGGTCCTCCTTTTTCAGGAGTTATTCTTAAGAATTGGGACAACAAGTCAAACTTTAGCATAAAGAGTAAGAGATTGAGGAGGGGGCAAGCCCATTATACATAGAATAATTTATGTTTGTTTTAAAATTTTAAAGTTGCTCCTTACTTTCAGTTGAAAAAAAAATATTTAATTTTTTACTGTTTTTGAAATTATGCTGGGAAACCAGCCTCCTCCCTCTGTGGCAAATCTTCTCAACAGAAAATCCATCCATGTAGAATTCCTGCCACATAAAATCCCCCCCCCTGAAAAATACTCTCTGGGCAATTACATTCTCACTGAAAGTTCTCCCAGGAAATGGTAGTCTAAATAATTCCCAAGACTCTCCTTACTTTCATTTGAAAAAAAACTTTTTTTTAATTTCTGATTGTCTTTCAAGTCATGCTTGAAATCCCCCTTCCCTCCTCGCAATTTCTTTCCTGGAAACCCCTATCCCCAATTGAAAGTTTTCCTCAATGGAAAATTCCCCCGAGGAAAATCCCTCCAGACAATTCCAGTCTTGCAAGAAATTTCCCCTGGTTCTGCTGGAACATCTCCACATGTAAAATTGAGTTGCAAAAGAGAAAGTAAGACAAATAAAACAAAATCCATTCATGAATTCTGGTAAATTCCCCACTGTATAAAATTTTCCCTGGAAAAATTCCCAAGGAACCTCCCTTGAAAATAACCCCCTGCTGAAAATCCTCCCCAAAAATTTGTATATTTTCTAATAATAAATACTATATGTAAACATTAGGCAAATTTTGTTTGTCCATACCCAAGGGGCTGTCTTGGGGGGAGGGGTCATATTATCCCCAGAGGCATAGTTGTTGGACTTTTTAGCTATGCTGAACAATATGTTTTTCTCAAAATTTTGATTGGATATCTTTGGGGGGAAAATGGGCCTGGAAAGGGAGCTATTTCCCAAGCAATATTTTTGGTCACTTAAGAGGGTACAAGAACTTTTAATTTCCATTTCAATGAACCCTCTCCCAATCTTCTAGGACCATTGATTTGATACCATCACCTCTACAGCAAGATTCTCTGATATGATGAGTCTGATGGTGTGATTTTCATCAAGATTCCTTGGCTTATTGAAGGTTTTCCCCTTTTTCAAAAATCAGGCGAATTTTCTTGGGCTTGCAGCTTTTGATGGGTAGCATTAATCATGGACTTTATATATTTGGAATCATCATAAAAAAGCCAAATCTGTCAGTATATCTACTGTTGTAGTGTATCTACTAGTGTATCTGTAGTGTATGTAGTGTATCAGTGTATCTACTGTCAGTATATATCTACTATATCTACTGTGCAATTTCTTTCCTGGAAACCCCTATCCCCAATTGAAAGTTCTCCTCAGTGGAGAATTCCCCCATGGAGAATGTCTCCCTTGGAAAATCCCTCCAGACAATTCCAGTCTTGCAAGAAATTTCCCCTGGTTCTGCTGGAACATCTCCACATGTAAAATTGAGTTGCAAAAGAGAAAGTAAACAGATAAAACAAAATCCATTCATGAATTCTGGTAAATTCCCCACTGTATAAAATTTTCCCTGGAAAAATTCCCAAGGAACCTCCCTTGAAAATAACCCCCTGCTGAAAATCCTCCCCAAAAATTTGTATATTTTCTAATAATAAATACTATATGTAAACATTAGACAAATTTTGTTTGTCCATTCCCAAGGGGCTGACTTGGGGGGGAGGGGTCATATTATCCCCAGAGGCATAGTTGTTGCACTTTGTAGCTATGCTGAACAATATGTTTTTCTCAAAATTTTGATTGGATATCCTTGGGGGAAAAATGGGCCTGGAAGGGGAGCTATTTCCCTAGCAATATTTTTGGTCACTTAAAGAGGGTACTAGAACTTTTAATTTCCATTTCAATGAACCCTTGCCCAATCTTCTAGGACCATTGATTTGATATCATCACCTCTACACCAAGATTCTCTGATATGATGAATCTGATGGTGTGATTTTCATCAAGATTCCTTGGCTTATTGAAGGTTTCCCAAAAATCAGGCGAATTTTCTTGGGCTTGCAGCTTTTGATGGGTAGCATTAATCATGGACTTTATATATTTGGAATCATCATAAAAAAGCCAAATCTGTCAGTATATCTACTGTTGTCAAAATTCCATTTTTAAGAGTCATGGCTACTATTGGGCAGTCACTCAAACTGTTTGGAAATTGAAAAAACATATGTGTGATAAATACACACCAGTACCATTATTTTCCTGTAGAATATGTTCAGCTTTCACTCTAAACGAAAATCGTAATATTTACCATGTGGATGGGGCTGCAGGTGGTGGCAAATTGTACACATACCCCCTCCCCTTTGAGCATAGATCTGGCTTTGGAGACGACACAAGCCCATTGGATACCTCCAGTATTACATACCTTATTGAAAATCCCTACATTATTTGACTTGAAATAAGGCACAAAATACCTGTCTTTTGGCTAAACAAAACTGTCAGGAGAGAGGTGGGAGAAGGGCCACTGGCCAACCGGGGAGGTGATGGAGCTATTTTGGTTATTCAATCATGTAAATGGAAAATCCTTAGTGGTTCAAACAGTTTGAATCACGCCAACCTCTTGACTGGCAGGGCCAAAAAAATAGCTAATAATTTGAGTGTTGGAAGGGCCACAGACAAACTTTATGCTTTAACAATTCATATTGAAAATTCATGTACAATACTACATCAAGGAAAATGCAGCATCTCTGCCTTTTTGCTAAAACGTTTACAGACAAGGAGAAGATTAAAAGAGGGGTCAGAGATCAACAATGTACCTTCGATCATTCAGTTTGAAAACCCTTGCACATTTCTAATTTTAAAAAGGCATTAGGCCTACTCCTGCCTGCCCGGCCTTAAGATAAAAAGTTGGCAGTGGGGGAGGATTAAGTGCAATTAGGTTTCTTATTTTTACATGGAACCACACCAAAGCCTGTTTTTGCATGGAACCAAGACATATCTGGTTTTGTGCAGAGTTAATATCCAATTTTGTCTTATATTTATCACAATAAAAAGTTTTGAGCACCTCCAAATTTTCAAAACCTCAGAAATTTTGGTGTGACCAAACTTTATGTACAAAAAAAGTTTTCCAACTCATTTGCTATGATGAATTTGTTCATCAAGGAAAACTGCATATGTACAAAAACCAATAATTGACTGAAGAGCACAATAAATTGGCAGCACAATAGCAGAGCAGCCTAAGCACAGAGTGGGTAGACTCTGTCTGTTTTTTTTACCAAGGCACTGCTAATGAATTGCTAAACAAACTTTGGAGGGAGCTCATACAGTGATCGAAAATTAGAAGTTCTAGTACCCTTTTTACAAGCCAAAAGTGACTCTTTTTCTCATATCCCAGAAACAGCTAAGGGTATCAAGTTGGAACTTTAAGAGCATGTTGTTAGGGATGTTGAATCAAATCAAAGATGTGTATCTGCATCCAAGGTTGCCAAATTGGCATGTCTGCAATGTCTAATGAAAGTCTAAGATTATTAGGTCAAAGCTTTCATGACATGTTGAGGGAGTAAAACCTGAAACAGAAAGAAACTACAACAAACAGGGGAAACACTAATGCCCCCCCAAGCCCTCTAAATACAATAGCATCATTTCTACTTTGCTAAAAAAAAAAAAAATTATTTTCAATGTATAATGTTCATGATTCAGAAATTGCTCAGACTTATTATGGTGATTTATTTTATTTTGTTGCTGATATTATGACAAATAAAACCACACAGCTCAAAATAAAAATCATTTGCAATAGAGCACAAATGACATTCTGGTCATTGGATGGCACAGGGGGTATTAGCTCTACTCCTGCTTGTGGTATTTTCTATTTGCTCTGAGTTTAACTTGATTATTTATTGAAATTTATAGTCGTTTGGGATATCATTTATTTTTTATACTGGTTTGTCTATTTTATTTTGAACTACTTTTAGACTATCTTGCTCCATTATGGGGGCAGGGGGGTGCCATTGTGACGACAGCAATTATTATGCTTGGAAAGAACATTACATGAAGATTACCTGTAGTGTTGAATGGTATTACACTTTTGTTATTAAAGTGTTTTCTTTAGAATTAGAATCTGCAGTAACACCCTTGTCCATAGAATCATTTAAAGAAAATTGAACACAATATCAAAACATCATAAAAACAACAAAATTAAAAACACTAATAACAATATTAATAGAACAGCAAACAATAATAAAAAGACAATTAAATACAATAATAACAAAAGAGTAGTACCATTCAAATACCAAACCAATGCTCTTCCCAAATATCACAGTTACTAATATGACAACACACCCAGTTCCTTAGCGTAGTCCCAGTGTAGCCCTAAGCAATACACAAAAGTACAAGTAAACACTATAACAATAAATCTTACTTTCTTTCCTACTTTCTACTTACTATAAATCTTACTTTCTAATGTGCAGTATAAGTTTCTAATAATCAGATTTCCACATTTATTTCCATTCTCATATATATTTTTAAATTCTTTTTAATAAAATATTTGTCCCACTGTTCTCTTTATTTTACAATGGTATGATGCCAATGACTGTATTAAGAACATGGTAATATCCTAGTTTAGAGACTTTTTGTTATCTTGGAAACTGATTGGATTATGAAAACGAAACTTTCAGGAATAGATTTAATTTTAATTTTGACACTCTTAAAATTACTATAAACCTTCTTTTAAAGACCTTTCACCTGTTGCAATTAAATGGAATGCTTATCAACAATGGCCTGTCCTTTCTTTCATGCATAGCTAGTTAAATACTTATCAACAGGCCTAGGAACAATTGATTTAGATGCATAATTAGCAACATCTAGCTACTACTATTCAGCTATAGCCAAAACATACCTAAAGCTGAACTAATCTTGGCTGAAAAACACCATAGTAAGTATATGTGGCTGCATTTGGACAATGAAAAAGTAGTAATTTATACAAATAAAATGGGAGGATCAAAATATAAGGTTTGCAATTACTTTACTAAGAAAATTTGGCAGCTATTTTACAGTGCAAAGTATGGAACTCAGAAAAAATTGTAACAAAAAGTCAAACTTTAGCATTAAGGAAGGGATAACCCTCTCATATACTGAATAATTTCTGTTTATTTTTAATTTTAATACTCCTCCTTACTTTCAGTTGAAACAAATTCATTTTTTAATTGAATTTCTGTCTGTTTTTTTTTTTTTAATCATGCCAGGAAATATCCTCCCCCTTCATCTAAAATTTTCCTTTGAAAATTCTCCCAAAAACATTTCTTCCCACAGAAAATTTCCCCTGCAAAAAACCTATACATTTCCTGACAATGAACACTGTTTGAAACTAATGGACAAATTGCATAGCTTACAGCCCTTTCCCCAGGGTTTATTAGAGGGGGTGGGGTCATGTCATCCCAAGAGGCATAGTTATTGGACCTTTCAACTATGCTGAATCAAAAGCCTATCTGAGGATTTTGATTGGATGTCTTTGGGGAAAAAGGGGAATGAGACAGGGGGCTAGTTGCTCTCCAATTTTTTTAGTCCCTTAAAAAGGGCGCTAGAAATTTTATTTCCATTTGAATGAGCTTTGAAAAAAAAATGCCTGGGTCTTGGCTATTCTACTTTTGACCACTTCACTGAATTCAGCAAAGTTAAAGCCAATTTTCCCAAATCAAGTGAGAATAACAGCAAAAACTGAAAAACGAGCCATAGCCTATAGTACCATAAAGGCAAGGCCATATCCAGCAGGGGGGGGGGGATACTGTATGGATAAGTTCTTCTTTGTACTTGATTGATCTGACTTAGAAACCTTTTTTGTATTGTCTGATTATGTCAGGGGCATCCTGGGAAATCAAATGTAAAAATTAGTCTATTATTATTTAATAATTGAATTTATATATCATTGATGAAACCAGCTATATTCAGGCAGTTAAAGACAGCTTAGAACAATCTGGAAAATTTCAGATTGTTCAAAGTAGAAAAATTTCAGGACCCTCTAGAGGGAGAAGGAGTGGAGATAGGTACTTCAAAATACCTACCCAGGGCATACTTTAGCCAGTACACCCATCCCTGAAAGTTTCATTTTCCTAACCTAAACCCTTTCCAAGATAGTTAAACATAACTAAAGTAGAATTTTACCAAAAAAAATAACATAGTCATCCCCCCCTCTAATATAGCCTACAAGGTAAATTTTTACCAAATCATATTATTGACTCACAAATAAAGTGAATATACCACTTGATGCCTTTTTTATGCTCTTTCCAAATATAATAATCATTTTTGTTGGAAATGAATTTTACCCCCACCCCTATATATACCAATTCAGGGTATATATTTGGGTAAATTTCTACTAAATCATATTATTGACTTATGCATAAAGTGAATATACCACTTGATGCCTTTTTTTATGCTGATTAAGAATACAGTAATCATTTCTATCAGAAATGAATTTTAGCCCCCCCCCCCTATATATGCCAATTCAGGGTATATATTTTTACAGCCTAACCTAACCCTGAATTAGCATATATAGGGGGGGGGGCTGAAATTCATTTCCAATAGAAATGATTATTATATTTGTAATCAGCATAAAAAAGACATCAAATGGTGTATTCACTTTATTACTAAATCAATAGCCTGATATGATTTGGTAGAAATTTACCTATATTTGCACATTAGAGGGGGGGATTGTGTTTCTGATTTAATTGGGAGTTAAGTTTAAACTTTAGGCCTCCCCCCACCCCCCTAATGTGCAAATATAGGTAAATATCTACCAAATCATATTATTGGGTTAGACTAAAGTGAATACACCATTTGATGCCTTTTTTATGCTGATTACAAATATAATAAGCATTTCTATTGTAAATTAATTTCACCCCCCCCCCCCCTATATAGGCCTATGCCAATTCAGGGTTAGGTTAGGTATATATAGGGGGGGGGGCTGAAATTTATTTCCAGTAGAAATGCTTAGCCTATTATATTTGTAATCATAATAAACCAGTAATAAACGATTGTATTCACTTTATTCATAAAACACTAAGCTTATTTGGTAGATATTTACCCAAATATATACCCTGAATTGGTATATAGGGTGGGGGTAAAATTCATTTCAAACAATTCCAACAAAAATGATTAGGCCTATTATATTTGGAAAGAGCATAAAAAAGGCATCAAGTGGTATAGGTCACTTTATTCGTAAGTCAATAATGTGATTCGGTAAAAATTTACCACCTACAAATATAATCCAAATTATTCACTCTTGTTTTCCCATGCATCAATCTTATTTCAACCTTAGCCTAGTAATTGGTAGGCTACCCATAAATTGAGTCCATGATGCCTATCAGCTTACCTGCATTTCAAATGTTTTCCCAGTATTTTTCAGATTCTTTGCAGTGATAAAACCCAGAACAGAGAAAACCGGTCTCTTTTTTTATAACATATTAATTCAACCTATATTCCATTAGCAAAAATAGGCATATAGTATTCACTATTCTGCTTCTTTTTCGCTAACACGCTCAATAACGCTAACTAATAATTGAAGTTTGGGTATCTGGCTTTAGATGCCGTAAAATAAGCCATCATAATTTAGTATTTGGCGTTATTTCTGTGTCATGTTAATATAAAATTAGCAGAATAAATTGAATTGGCAAAATAAGTGCAGTGAAAATGTATGATCTGAGGCTTTCTTTCGCTTTATTGAACAATTATTGTTAGTTAATGATGTAAGAAAATTCTTGAACAAATTGAATTAATGTGGGAGAAATTCCGTCGTAATATTTGAAAACTGATAACGTGGCACAGCTGAATGATTTGTTGTTAACGTTGATAAAGAGTTCAGAGCTGCGTTCGATTTAATGAAACTTAGTTAAGTAACAATTATATTTTTTGCTTTTAGCAGTTTATTTACCAGAAAGTGAATTGAGAAAGTTCACCAGGCTTCTGCAAATAGAATTCAAAGTTGTTATAGCGTTAGCCGTTTAAGAAAATAGGAACAGACCATCAGGTTCAGGAAGGTGAGGTCTGAAACAACCAAAACAATTAATTAATTTGAAATCATCTAAACTAATAAGAGACCTACCATTTTGGAAAAATTTCGCACCTCTTGTTTCCTTTTACACGAAAAAAAAAAACTCCAGCATCAAAAATACAGCCTCTGAGTGAGCGATTTTAATAGAATAGATGCATCATTCAATCTGGGAAACCCTAAATGAATCATCATATTTTGAAGAGGCAAGCCTTTTACCGTGGAGTGTTCTTCCAAGGGCTTTACTAGCCAAAATTTTGCATTTTCATTACCTTAAATTTAGCTTAAATTGTATTGCACAGCGAAAAAGGAATTATCCTCTAAGTGCTGGTTAGTCAAGATGTTGAGCCAACGTGTCGGCTGCATCATATTTTCGTAGCCATGATTATGACGAACAATTTTTGTCCACAGGTCCCTTGAAGGCCTTAACATTAGGGGCTGAGACTGCTCCTTCGCATAGGGAGATCTTTGAAGTAAAAAAATGACCTGTTGAATTCGAATTTCTTGCCAGTAATTCTTTGTAGAATTGCTGCCAAGTAATTCAAGTAAAACTTTGTAGAGTTTTTAAAATGAATAATTCTTAATTGTGATTTCGTAGTCAACTTTTTAATGAACTAAGAATATGTTCAATAAAGTAAAAATGTTTGCTAAGAATCGTTTGTAATTCTTAGCAAAGTTTGCTAAGAATTACAAAATTCATAATAACACAAAAACTCAGAATTACAATTACTCATAATAGTATCAGTCCTAGTTAACTAATTATTAGTTAACTAGTAAAATAAATTGAATGAAGCTGAGAGCCTTAGGAGTCTTAATATTTATTGCAGTTTAGAATATTTATAGCGTGTTTTTTTGGATGTATTTATGTTTTTTTTAATTTTTGGAGAAACTTTCCTGGAACAGTTGAATAAGAAGCAAAATCTGTAATTTGACATTATTGAAGATGGACGGAATAATTTCTCAAATATGGTTTGTGGAGTAGCAGATGGTTAGAAAGGAAAGTTAGAAGCACGACTATGAAGACAAATGAAAATGCTTTAAGTCTAACAGACAAGAGGCGGGGCTTGTACATGAAGCATCTGAGTAATAGATCTTATGAACATAAGAGGAATGTAAGGAAATAGAGAGTGCATTAAGATATGAACTAAGGAGCTTTGAGCTGGAGCCCATGGATGAAATTGGTGAAGGTTTAAAAGATGCAGCGAGACGACATAATAGTAAAATAATGTATTAGTAACTTGAAAAATTGAGAGAGAAAGGTCAATCTGAACTTGTCTTAGTTAAAAATAGAAATAGTGCCATAAAATCCAATATGGAAATACTTAAAGAGAAATGAGTAGAAAATTTCTAGAACGTGCTAAACCATGAAATATTTTAATAAATGTGTATAAATGAAGTAAAATATTTGTGACACTTTTGACGCAAAGTAAAATTTGCTTTTGGATACAGTAACCTACTAAAAGGAATAGAATATTACAAGGCCCCAGGCAAGAATTCATCCAGAGTTTCTTTTCATGGGGGGGGGGAGGTGGGTTACACTATAAAACAAGCTTTAAATGCTTCGAAAACCTGCTTATTTACATTTTTCTTACGTTTTTACAAGTAGGACTAAAGTTTCGGGTGGAGTTCAAACCCCGTTAGTTTCAGCACTGGATACAGGACACTAATAAATTATTAGGCGCTACTCAATTACTATTGAGTAGTATATATATATATATATATATATATATATATATATATATATATATATATATATATATATATATATATATATATATATATATATATATATATATATATATATATATATATATATATATATATATATATATATATATATATATATATATATATATATATATATATATATATATATATATATATATATATATATATATATATATATATATATATATATATATATATATATATATATATATATATATATATATATATATATATATATATATATATATATATATATATATATATACATATATATATATATATATATATATATATATATATATATATATATATATATATATATATATATATATATATATATATATATATATATTTTTATATATATATATATATATATATATATATATATATATATATATATATATATATATATATATATATATATATATATATATATATATATATATATATATATATATATATATATATATATATATATATATATATATATATATATATATATATATATATATATATATATATATATATATATATATATATATATATATATATATATATATATATATATATATATATATATATATATATTTATTTATATATATATATATATATATCAACATGAGTAGGGCATCAGAAATTAACATGGGTAGGGCTCAAAACCTTTATGCCTTCCCAAGGACAGAACATAACTTGCACTTTGCTGAAAAATATAAATGTTTTTACTTTTATAACTTTAATAAATCAAATAATATTAACATTTTGAATATTAAACATCAGTATATGTGTATTAAACTCACGATGCAAATTCATTTGTATTAATTTCAGTAAAGTGCAAATTATGTTCTGGCCTTGAGAAGGCAGAGGGGGTTTTGAGCCCCTGACTCATGTTAATTTCTGCTCGTTTTGAGTTTGACTCGGTTATTCATTGTAATTTCTGTTTGTTTTGGGTTTCATTTATTTATAGATGCTGATTTGTGGTAGTTTCACGCTTGGTAGATTATTTGATGTTATTTTTGCTCATTATTGGTTTAATGGAGTTCTTTAGTTTTCTTTGAAAAGCTTATTTTGTGGAATTTTTTTTTTAATTAATTTATTCGTTTTGTATTGACATAGTCTCGTCAGAGAAAAAGAAAATAATACTTTAATTCTTTTCGTTTTTTTTAAGGCTTTATAGTTTGGCCTACTATTTGTATGCTGGAGAAAAATTTTCAGCAATTTTTAACAACATACACCCTTTTAAAAATCTAAACATAAATAGTAGTGTTTAATTTAGTTTCATACCTCCTCTAGTTGACCTGAAATAGAAAACTTGATACCATTTGCAAAAAAAATCTGTTTACTCTCTTTGATAGCTTGGATACACTTCCGCTATTTTGATTTGGTTAAATTTTAAAAGCAGAAGAAGCCCCGAAAGTTTCAATATAATACCCTCAGTCGTTCTTGGGATACTGCTGAGATGCCTTATTGGGAATTATCATTAACACAGTGGATTTTGATTTTTATACATTTAGTTTTTAAACATAATGGGCAAATGGGACAACTCCTTCGATACGAAGTGCCTGGGTATGGAGAAAAAAAAAACAACACATTGTGGCCACATCGTTCTTTACTTAGGCAGTAAAGAATAATCATTATTTAATATTAATTAAATATTATTTAATATTAAATATATTTAATCATTATTTAATATTAATGATTATTCATTAATAAATCTGTCTTTTATGCTCTTTTATGCTTTTTAACCATCGACTTAATACTGTAAGCTGCTCCTGATGTGTTGTGAATAGCCACTGAAGATACATCTCATGTTTTGTCACTGATGATACATCTCAGATATGTGGGTGTTATAGCTTCAAACATATCTAATAATATTTTTCAGAGGCAACGTTGTAGCGTTGCCTACAGTAAATGCCATACGGCTCCAATGTTTTATTATTTTATTTTTTTTTCCCAGAAGCACTTCCTATGGAAGGGGTTGTCGTAGAAACTTCAAAGGTGGTTCATTCGATTGGAAATCGAGAGTTCTAGTGCCCTCTTTAATAGTCAAAAATGATTGGAGGGCAAATATCCCCCCCCCGCCCATCATTCCCCCAAACACATCCAATCAAAAGTTTGAGATAGCCAATTTGTTCAGCGTAGTTGATTTCCACATAGAAAATATGTTTTTGAGGAGGACACTCCCCCACAGCCTTCAGGGCAAGGGTTGTAAGTTATGCCCTAGGGGCATATAAGGTTTTTATATAAGGCGTTGTCGTAGAAACTTCAAAAGAAGCCAAATGTTTTGTCACTGAAGGTACATCTTAAATATGTGGGTGTTATAGCTTCAAACATATCTAATAATATTTTTCAGAGGCAATGCTGTAGCGTTGCCTATAGTAAAGGCCATACGGCTCGAATTTCTATTATTTATTTATTATTATTTTTTTTTTCTAGAGGCACTTCATATGGAAGGAGTCATCATAAAAACTTCAAAGGGGGTTCATTCAATTGGAAATCGAGAGTTCTAGTGCTCTTTTTAAGAGTCAAAAGTGAACAGAGGGCATCTGCCCCCCCCCCTAATTTGAGGTAGCAATTTTGTTAAAAATAGTTCAAAGATCATATAGCCTAACAAAAACTCCTTTATGTTTGACCATTTCGTTCAACATAGTTAAAAGATCAGATAAGAAAAACTCTGGTTTTAACACAGCCTCCCCTCCACGGCCGGGGCTGGCTTTGCAAATATTGTTCTGAGAGCATCAATGGTTTTTATGCAAGGTATGCTCGTATAAATTTCGGAGAGAGCTCATTTGAACGGAAATTAAACGTTGTAGTTCATTTTCTCGGAGTGAAAAAAGGTCGGAGGGGAACTAACCCTTCCCGCCCTCCACGCCTTTGGGTGTATCGGATGGACAAACCCATCTGATAAAAATTTCAGGTAATCTTTTGTTAAAAATAGTTCAACCATCAGATATTAAAACTCCCGGGTCGACACAACCCCCCAGGGCCCAGGGACTGTCGTTGTAAGTTATACTCAGGGGATGTATATAGTTCTTATAGAAGGGATACTCAAATAAACTTCAGAGAGGGCTCATTTGATTGAAAATATAAAGTTCTTGTTCACTTTTAAAGAGTCAAAACAGAACGAAGCTTAATCTAGACCCCTACGCCCCTTTTCCCCATACCCATCCGATAAAAATTTTGAGATATCAATTTTGTGAAAAATAGTTCAAACATCAGATAATAAAAAGTCCGAGGTTGACATAAACCCATTTTTTCCCTTTGATATTGTTACTTTGATATCAGTTTTGAAACTTTGATATTTTTTTAAAGTTTGATTTTGAAATAAAGAATTTTTAAAAACTTGAAATTTTTTGCAATCCAAAACGAACAAAAATTAATTTAAAAAAAAAACTTTCCGAAAAATGAGTTTTTCAACGAAAAGTAACGGCCATTTTAAACTTAAGCTCAGATATTAAAGAAAAAGTGAAACCCAAAACGAACAGAAATTAAATTAACAATCATAGCAAAAATATACAACAAGAAGAAACTTAAAACTAACACAAATTAAATAAACAATCAATGCAAACAAACATACAATAGATATTAATGTAAATTATTAAATAAATCTTAAAACGAGTGAAACTTCAATTGAATATGCAAATCAAGCTTGAAACGAACAAAAATCACCACAAACAAGAGTTCGGGTATGACCTCCTTCTCTCACTGTAAAAGTCTAAAACCTACTGCGTCATCAGCGCTTTACTGAATTAAAAAGTGTACTAGCCCTTTGAATCTCCAATCGAATGAGCCTATTTTGAAGTTTCTACGACAAAGCCTTCTATAAAAACCTTATATCCCCCAAAGGCATAACTTAAAACCCTTGCCCTGAGGGTTGTGGGGGAGTGTCCTCCTCAAAAAGATATTTTCTATCTGGAAATCAACTATGCTGAACAAAATGGCAATCTCAAAACTTTTACTGGATGTGTTTAGGGGAATTATGGGCAGGGGGGGGGGCTAGTTGCCCTCCAATCACTTTCGAATATTAAAATGGGCACTAGCCCTCTGAATTTCCAATCGAATGAGCCTGTTTTGAGTTTCTACGACAACGCTTTCTATAAAAACCTAGAGCATAACTTAAAACCCTTGCCCTGAGGGCTCTGGCAGAGTGCCCTCCTCAAAAACATATTTTCTATCTGGAAATCAACTACGCTGAACAAAATGGCTATCTCGAAATTTTTATTGGATGTGTTTGGGGGAATGGTGGGTGTGGGGGGGGGCTAATGGCCCTCCAATCACTTTTGACTATTAAAAAGGGCACTAGCACTTTGAATTTCTAGTTGAATGAGCTTTTATTGAAGTTTCTAAGACAACGCCTTCTTTAAAAACCTTATATACCCCCAGTGTATAATTTAAAACCCTTGCCTTGAGAGATATGGGGGAGTTTCCTCCTCAAAAACAAATTTTCTATCTGGAAATCAACTACGCTGAAATAAATGGCTATTTCAAAATTTTGATTGGATGTGTTTGGGGGAATTAAGGGCGTCGGGGGGGGGGCTAATTGCCCTCCAATCACTTTTGACTATTAAAAAGGATACTAGCTCTTTGAATTTCCAATCGAATGAGCCTGTTATGAAGTTTCTATGACAACGCCTTCTATAAAAACCTTATATGCTCCCAGGGCATAACTTAAAGCCCTTGCTCTGAGGGTTTTGGGGGAGTGTCTTTCTCAAACACATATTTTCTATCTGAAAATCAACTACGATGAACAAAATGGCTATCTCAAAATTTTGATTGGATGTGTTTGGGGGAATTATGGGCGTGGGGGAGGAGTTAGTTGCCCTCCAATCACTTTCGACTATTAAAAAGGGTACTAGCCCTTTGAATTTCCAATTGAATGAGGCTGTTTGAAGTTTCTACGACAACACCTTCTATAAAAACCTTATATGCCCCCAGGGCATAACTTAAAACCCTTGCCCTGAGGGTTGTGGAGGAGTGTCCTCCTCAAAGCATATTTTCTATCCGGAAATCAACTACCCTGAACAAAATGGCTATCTAAAACTTGGTATGGGATGTATTGGGGGGAATGCCGGGTGTGGGGGGGGGCTAGTTGCCCTCCAATCACTTTCGACTATTAAAAAGGGTACTAGCCCTTTGAATTTCCAATCGAATGAACCTGTTTTGAAACTTCTACGACAAAGCCTTCTATAAAAACCTTATATCCCCCAAGGCATAACTTAAAACCCTTGCTCTGAGGGTTGTTGGGGAGTGTCCTCCTCAAAAATATATTTTCTATCTGAAAATCAACTACGCTGAACAAAATGGCTATCTCAAAAATTTTGATTGGATGTGTTTGGTGTAATGATGGGCGTGGGGGGGGGGGCTAGTTGCCCTCCGATCACTTTCGACTACCAAAAGGGGTACTATCCCTTTGAATTTCCAATCGAATTAGCCTCTTTTGAAGCTTCTACGACAACGCCTTCTATAAAAACCCTATATGCCCCCAGGGCATAACTTAAAACCCTTGCCCCGAGGGTTCTGGGGGAGTGTCCTCCTCAAGAATATATTTTCTATCTGGAAAGCAACTACGCTTAACAAATTGGCTATCGAAAAATTTTTATTGGATGTGCTTGGGGAATGATGGGCGTAGGGGAGGGGGGCTAGTTGCCCTACCATCACTTTCAACTATTAAAAAGGGTACTAGCCCTTTGAATTTCCAATTGAATGAGGCTGTTTTGAAGTTTATACGACAACACCTTCTATAAAAACCTTATATGCCCCCAGGGCACAACTTAAAACCCTTGCACTGAGGGTTGTGGGGGAGTGTCCTCCTCAAAGCATATTTTCTATCTGGAAATCAACTACACTGAAAAAAAATGGCTATCTCAAAATTTTGATTGG
Source organism: Artemia sp. Qi Xiang Cuo (assembly GCF_049724085.1). Lineage (NCBI taxonomy): Eukaryota > Metazoa > Arthropoda > Branchiopoda > Anostraca > Artemiidae > Artemia > Artemia sp. Qi Xiang Cuo. The sequence continues at coordinate 8,393,004 of NC_142801.1, forward strand.
ATGTATTTGGGGGAATGACGGCCTTGGGGGGGGGGGCTAGTTGCCCTCCAATCACTTTCGACTATTAAAAAGGGTACTAGCCCTTTGAATTTCCAATCAAATGAGCCTGTTTTGAAACTTTTACGACAAAGCCTTCTATAAAAACCTTATATCCCCCCAAGGCATAACTTAAAACCCTTGCTCTGAGGGTTGTTGGGGAGTGTCCTCCTCAAAATTATATTTTCTATGTGGAAATCAACTACGCTGAACCAAATGGCTATCTCAAAAATTTTGATGGGATTGGTTGGGGGGACTGATGGGCGTGGGGGGGGGGCAGTTGCCCTCCAATCACTTTCGACTACTAAAAGGGGTAGCCTACTATCCCTTTGAATTTCCAATCGAATAAGCCTCTTTTGAAGCTTCTACGACAACGCCTTCTATAAAAACCCTATATGCCCCCAGGGCATAACTTAAAACCCTTGCCCTGAGGGTTCTGGGGGAGTGTCCTCCTCAAAAATATATTTTCTATTTGGAAATCAACTACACTGAACAAAATGGCTATCTCAAAATTTTGATTGGATGTGTTTGGGGGAATGATAGGCGTAGGGGGGGGGGGGCTAGTTGCCCTCCAATCACTTTCGACTATTAAAAGAGCACTAGCCCTTTGAATTTCCAATCGAATGAGCTTTTTTCGAAGTTTCTACGACAACGCCTTCTATAAAAACCTTATATGCCCCCAGGGCATAACTTAAAACCCTTGCCCTGAAAGTTGTAGGGGTGTATCCTCCTCAAAAACATATTTTCTATCTGGAAATCAACTACGCTGAACAAAATGGCTATCTCAAAATTTGGATTGGATGTGTTTAGGGGAATGATGAGCGTGGGGGGGGGCTAGTTGCACTCCAATCACATTCGACTATCAAAAAGGGCACTAGCCCTTTAATTTCCAATTGAATGAGCCTGTTTTGAAGTTTCTACGACATCGCCTTCTATAAAAAACCTTATATGCCCCCAGGGCATAACTTAAAACCCTTGTCCTGAGGGTTTTGGGGGAGTGTCCTCCTAAAAAATATATTTTCTATCTGGAAATCAACTACGCTGAACAAAATGGCTATTTGAAAATTTTGATTGGATATGTTTGGGGAAATGATGGGCGTGGTGGGGAGGATAGTTGCCCTCCAATCATTTTCGATTATTAAAAAGGGCACTAGAACTCTTGATTTCCAATCGAATGAGCCCCCTTTGAAGTTTCTACGACGACCCCTTCCATGTGAAATGCCTCTGGGAAAAAAATTAATTAGAGGCAACGCTGTAACGTTGCCTATAGTAAAGGCCATACGGCTCCAATGTTTTATTATTATTATCCAAGAGGTGAAATCAATAAAGAGTTTGTTACTTACTTACAAATATTTTCATAATTTCTTGAATGAAATATCCGTATTGCGTATCCAAGAGTTGACTTCAAGAAAGAAATTGTTACTTACTGAGAATTTTTTAATAATTTCTTGAATTAAATTTCTATATCATGTAGCTAAATGAAAATTGTTTGTGAGAAAGAGAAAAAAAAAGTTACGTACTTGCGATTTTTTCATAATTTCTTGAATGAAGTATCTGTAGTGTATATCCAAGAGGTGAAATCAATAAAGAGTTTGTTACTTACTTACAAATATTTTCATAATTTCTTGAATGAAATTTTCGTATTGTGTATCCAAGAGATGACTTCAAGAAAGAAATTGTTACTTACTGGGAATTTTTTCATAATTTCTTGAATTAAATTTCTACATCGTGTATCTAAGTCATGTAAACAATAAGGAATTTGTTACTTACTTAGAATTTTGTCATAATTTCTTGAACGAAATGTCTTTGTTTATCCAGCAGGTGAATTCAAGAAAGAATTTGCTATTTACTTAGAATTTTTTCATAATTTCTGTAGTGAAAATTTCTGTATTGTGTATCCAAGAGGTGACTTCAAGAAAGAATTTTTTATTTACTTACTTACAATTTTTTCATAGTTTCTTAAATTAAGTTTTTTCATTGTTCATCCGAGAGTTGACTTCAGGAAAGAGTTTGTGATTTGCTTACAAAAGAACTATTCTAAAGAATAAAGATGGGTTAATCTTAAATATATTTATTGCTTAAATGTATTAACATATTTTTTTTTTTTTGAGAAAAAAAACAACAACAAATGTTTACACAAAAATAGTACTTAGAGTTCACTCTTAAACATCCACAAACGATGGTCCCATGATATAGAATAGTTTTTAACATGTCTTATGGATTTATCACTATCAGGTATGTTCTTAGGTATCCACTGTGCGAAGAACCTAACCTCGTCTTCAGGACGGTGATAACCCCCCTAAAATTTAGGACACTTAAACTCTTCTAGATTGAACAGTGGAATCCTAGGGTCACACTTTTGAATTAAAACTTTATCTGTAGGTACATTGCCCTTTACGTAGAGTGCATCAACTCCGAAAAAGCTGCAAATTTCACTGACTTCCTCCTGAACATTTCTCAGTTCCTGACCAGTATTATTAAGTGGTGTAATCACTCTATCATAGAATCCCAGTCTGTTTATATAACGTAATGTAGTACTCCACAAGCTTTTATCATACTCAAACAGATTATAGTTCACTATCCAATGATAACAGTCAATTTCTTCGAGATCCATAGACAATAATAAAAAAGCACATTCAAATATAACACCACAAGATGATTTTTTCAAACTGATAAATTCGGTGTCATACAGTCCTATCATCTTGGAGGCTATTAATGTAGTTGTTAAGTAGTGAAATACTTCATCAAACTTTTATACCTTCGCTCAAGGTTGAACGGACTTATGACTAGTGAGATGAGTCTTAAATCCATCTGAATTCACTGTGGGGAGGAGTCATAAAACCCGTGGAAGTCATTGCGGGGAGGAGTCATTGAACTCTAGGTAACTGATAAATTCTGTGTCATACTGTCCTATCATCTTGGAAGTTATTAATGTAGTTGTTAAGTAGAAAAATACTTCATCAAACTTTTATATCTTCGCTCAAGGTTGAATTGAGTTATGGCTTAGGGGACGAGTCCTAAAACCTGGTGATTTCATTGAGAGGAGGAGTAATAAAACGCTCCAGGATCCCAACACCCATGAACATCTAGAAACCTGTGTTGGACAACTTAAACAGATAATTAAATATTCTAATTCAAGATTTCAGGCACGTAAAACCACAAAATACTAAAGTTAACTTCTGTTAACTAGAGTTAAAATAAACCCCAGGAGTCGAGCACGCACGAAAATCTAAAAAACCTAGGTCTGAAAACCCTAAACAGATAATTAACTATTCTAATTCATGATTTCAGGCACATAAAACCATAAAATACTAAAGTTAACTTCTCAGCAAACTATTCATCCCAAACTAGAAGTTTCAGACAACAAACGCCTATGAGAGACTAAGAATCATAGCTCTGAAAAGTCCTAAAAGCAAACTACACCTCCCAAATCATAATTTTCTGACAATACACACCTATGAAAGACTAAGAAATCTAGCTCAGAAAAGTCAAAAATAGCAAACCACCCATCCCAGATCATAGGCTTCAGTCAACACACCCCTATGAAAGGCTAAGAAAGCCAGCTCAGAAAAGTCAAAAAATAGCAAACCACCCACTCCAAATCATAGGTTTCAGACAACACACACCTACGAAAGACTAAGAAATCTGGCTATGAAAAGTCGGAAATACCAAATTACACACCTCAAATCATAAGTTTCAGACAACACACGCCTACGAAATACTAAGAAACCTTAGCTCAGAAAAGCCTGAAATAGCAAACTACTCATCCCAAACTATAGGTTTCAGACAACAAACACCTATGAGGGACTGAGAATCCTAGCTCTGAAAATTCCAAAAAGCAAACTACAAATCCCAAATCATAATTTTCTGACAGCACACACCTATGAACGGCTAAGAAACCTAGCTCTGAAAAGTCAATAATAGCAAATTAACCACCCCAAATCATAGGTTTCAGACAACACACACCTATGAAAGGCTAAGAAATTCAGCTCAGAAAATTATGGTAACAAGTTTTCTGTTTGAACTAGCTTTCTGCGAAAGATACTAAATTTTTTCTTAGAAGTAACAATATTTTTATTGTGATAAAAATTTTCTGTCAGAAGTAGCGAACTATCCCTAACAATAACAAATCTTCGCATTGAAAATCGTTCAATTTTATAGAAAACTACATTTATTTCACGGGAACCGTCTTTTAGTGTATTTTTGTCCATTACAGCTTATACAAATTCCATATATTTTAAGCCTTTTAATTTTCATGTCTAGATCGGGAACCTAAGATCGATGACTCCCACTATATCACTCATGACGGATATTACGAGGTGTGGAGAACGAGTGGAATATGCAACATCTATCGGATATTAAGACGTCAACTGACCCCGAGTGAAAAGGAGGCATGGGAAGCATGGGTGCATGATCAGAAGAAGAAGAAGAATACGGAGAATTAATGGTCTTTTTGTTCACCATTATAGATGAATAAACTGATTTAGCCAATGGAATGAAGTCCTATTCCTACAAGTTAAGTTAGAATAAAAGAATCAGGTAACAATCCCCCTCCCCCCCCCCCATGTAACTGAACCCCTGTATAACTGAACCCCCGTGCTACTGAACCCTCTTGCTACTGAACCCCTCATGCAACTCGATCACCATTTAACTAAATCTCCATGTAACTGTACCCCCCTTTAACTGAACTCTCGTGCATCTCAACCCTCCGTGCAGTCCATCTCCCTCAAAACACTTTTCAGCCATTTCTTGTAATTTTTTATTATTTCTAAACTATTTTAAATTGACAATGTACTCCAAAACATCACTTGTTTATTATACAGTACACTATCACCCCATCTCCTCCAAATCGCACATCCCCCCTCGTGAAAATGAACCCCCTATGTAAATGAATCCCAGTATAGGCGAAACCCTGTACAACTGTACCCCCGTGCTACTGAAATCTCGTATTACTGAGCCTTCGTGCAACTCAACCCAATTTAACTAAACCCCCGGGGAACGTTAGATCCTATTTAAATTGACAATACTCTCCAAAAAATCCCTTGTGTATTATACAGTGCATAACCACCCCATCTCCTCCAATTCGCAAATCCCATTACCCCTTTTTTTCGCTAATGTTAATCAACCATTTCCGATTCGTCGTTAGGCATTTTTCAAATTTATAACAAATTACCCGAGTTAACAACTCCTTCGGGCCTCCGAAATTGACTCCTCCCCTCCCTGCCCTAAGAAAGGGGGGGGGGGCGAAGGGGACGTTAGATCCTATTTTAAATTGACAATACTTATCAAACATCACTTGTGTATTATACAGATCATATATCTCATTACCCCTTTTTAAATGTTAATCAAATAATTCTGATTATAATGTCCGATTTCTTGTCTGCTTTTCAAAATGTTCGTATTTGGAAGTCTGTCAGTTAACACTAAGCTGTAAATTGGGATAACTCTCTCGCAATAACAATAGGCTTAGCAGTGATTAAATCTCATTGTTGGCGACAATTCAATCAGATCAGAGTTATTCAAATGGAATACCTTTTTGCAAATTGAGTTAGCTTCTATTTCATAGACAAAATATTTGAATTCTTTTTATTCAAATCACCTATCAAGTTATCAAATAAAATATATGAAGTAGAAATCTGGTCTGTAAATTGTGTCAGAAAAACTTGTCCTTCATAACACGTTATGCAATCTCTTTGAAAAGGTGTATACAAGGTCCAGAATAGCACAGAAAGGAATCTCTTTGAAACGGCGTATACAAGGTCCAGAATAGCACAGAAAGGAATCTCTTTGAAACGGCGTATACAAGGTCCGGAATCCAGAAGGCGCATTCTACTGGTATGCTCGTATAAACTTCAGAGAGGGTTCATTTGAATGGAAATTAAACGTTGTTGTTCATTTTCTCGGAGTGAAAAAAGATCGGAGGGCAACTAACCCTTCCCGCCCTCCACGCCTTTGCATGTATCGGATGGACAAACCCATCTGATAAAAATTTCAGGTGATAATTTTGTTGAAAATAGTTCAACCATCAGATATTAAAACCCCCCAGGGCCCTGGGACTGGCGTTGTAAGTTATACTCAGGGGATATATATGGTTCTTATAGAAGGGATACTCATATAAACTTCAGAGAGGGCTCATTTGATTGAAAATAGAAAGTTCTTGTTCACTTTTAAAGAGTCAAAACAGACCGAAACTTAATATAGTCCCCCAAGCCCCTTTTCCCAAAGCCCATCGGACAAAAATTTTGAGATAGGAATTTTGTGAAAAATAGTTCAAACATCAGATAATAAAAAGTACGAGGTTGACACAAACCCACTTTTTCCCTTTGATATTGTTACTTTGATATCAGTTTTGAATCTTTGATGAATATTTTGATATTTTTTTAAGGTTTGATTTTGAAATACAGAATTTTAAAAAACTTGAATTTTTTGCAATCAAAAACGAACAAAAATTAATTTAAAAAAAATCCGAAAAATAAGTTTTTCAAAGAATAGTAAAGGCCATTTTAAACTTAAGCTCAGCTATTAAAGAATAAATGAAACCCAAAACGAACAGAAATTAAATTAACAATCATAGCAAAAACATACAACAAGTAGAAACTTAAACTAACACAAATTAAATAAACAATCAATGCAAGCAAACATACAATAGATATAAATAAATCTTAAAACGAGTGAAACTTAAATTGAATATGCAAATCAAGCTTGAAACGAACAAAAATCACCACAAACAAGAGTTTGGGTATGACCTGCAAAGAGATTGGGTAAAAAGAGATTGGAGGGCCTCTAGCCTCCCCCCCCCCCTCCTCGCCCTTTTTTCCTCAAACCCATCCGATAAGACCTTTGAGATAACTTTTTTTTTAATAGTTCAAAGACCATATAAAGAAACATCAGGGTTCAACACAGCCTCCCAGGGCCCGAGGGGAGGTGTTGTAAGTTATGCTTTGGGGAAATGTATGGTTCTTATAGGGATGCTCGTAAAAAGTTTAGAGATGGCTCATTTGATTGGAAATTTTAAGTTCTAGTTCAGTTTTTTAGAGTAAAAAAAGAGATTGGAGGGCAACTAGCCCCCCACGCCCTTTTTTCCCCAAATGCGTCCAACCAAAATTTTGAGATAACCATTAAGTTGGAAATTGCTAAAAAGTCAGATAACAAAAACTCAGGTGTCGTCACAACCCCCAAGGGCCCGGGGGCAGGCGTTATAAGTTATGCCCTGGGGCATATATTGTTCTTATGAAAGGGATGCTCGTATAAACTTCAGAGAGGGCTCATTTGATTGGATATTGAAAGTTCTAGCTCACTTTTTAATTGTCAAAAGAGATCCGTGGGCAGCTTGCCCCCCCCCCCCCTACGTCTTCTTTTTTAAAACACATCTGATGAAAATTTTGAGTTAGACATTTTGTTAAAAATAGTTTAAAGGACGGATAAGAAAAAATCTGGTGTCAATAGAACCCCACAGGGCACAGGGGAAGGTGTTCTAAGTTATGCCCTAAGGGCATGCATGGTCCTTATGAACGGGATGCTCGTGCAAGTGTCAAGAGAGTTAAACTATCCCCCCCGCTCTTTGGACACGGGCACGAGGTGCCCTGGTCTAAAACCAACCAAAAAATAAATAATATAATGTACCATCATCGTTCTTTACTTAAGCAGTGATATTGCGCTGCCTATGATATCTCTGACTTGCAAGATACGATCTTGGCACTTTGAAAGCAATATAAATTGGCAATGGAATTCGTTATATTTTGCGTGACACCTAAATGTTTAAGCGGCCTTCCTTTAAACAGATAATAAAAGGATAATACCCACAGCCCTTTTTAGTCCCTGTTCCTTTTAAGGTTCGACCTTGAGACTTAGCCTCTCTAACTATTAAACAAAACTATTTAACTATTTAAGTTTTTTATCGATTTTGACAAAAATCCATCACAATCACTAATCGTCACTTCATCGACAAAGACCGCAATTTCATCTACAAAAACCGTCATTTTATCGACTAAAAGCGTCCCATTTTATGGACAAAATCCGTCACAATCGCTAACCGTCACTTTATCGACAAAAAAAGTCATCTCAACGACAAAATCCGTCATTTCATCGAAAAAATCAGTCACAATGTCGACAGTCATAACATCGACACATCAACTCATCGGCAGTCACAATCCCTATCCGTCACAAAGTCGACAGCCATAAGATCGAAACGTCATTTCAGCTGAAATCTGTCGATGAAAAAGAAACTGTAATGTAACAATTAATAAAACAAATTTAACAAAGCCACACAAACCAAATAGTAGGCCTAGGTATAAAAAGAAGATAAAAAGCTTGATAGAATGTGTTAAAGGATGTTTCACATAATACACTTAAATACAAATAATTCTCATAAATTAAGTATGTACACGTTTTCAAAACATGTCCCAAAGTTATTGTGTGAGTTTTTATTTATACATCTATACTTTCTTCTCTATTTATATGACTTTTAAAATTGCATTAAACTAAAACAGCTAATGTATAGCTTTGACGTCCGCTAAGGACTTGTTGCTTCCATTTCAGTTGGTGACTCCAGTTATTTGTTGGAGGCTAGTGACTGGTCCTTTGACAGGGGGGCTCTCAAGGTCAGTTAATAGACCACGATAAGCTAGGGAATTAAAACAATTTAGTCCAAATCGATATGTCAACTCATGTTTATGAATATCAAGTGATTCCAATTTGGGTTGTTTCAGTGCATAATCATGTGTTGAGTAGTTTTGTCCAAGCATAATTTTTACTGGTCTTTTTTGTATTATCTTAAGTCAATCTGATTGATCTGTTGTGAAACCTGGATCCCAACCTGGAAACTTAGGAAAACGTCTAACAGAACTACAGTATTTAGACTTTTAAACCCCGGTTTCCATAATAAATCTCTTCAGGGGGGGGGGGGAGAAATGAATTTAAAAGTGAGGCGCCTTTTTTAGTCAGATAGTCAACGTGCGATTTCCATCTTAAATTTTATTTCAAAAGCATTCCTAGTATTTTAACTTTTTTTTATCAATAGTAGGGAATTACGATAAGAGTGGCTGTTGACTCTTAGGAAGGAAAAAATCATATGAGATCTTTTAGCTTCGGCGACAGTCAGTTTTACTTTTCCTACCTAATTCAGCTTAATTAGATATTGCACAGACATCCCTGTGACAATTTAGGTACACACAGTAACCTTTGATTCAATTTTACATTCACCTTAAATTTCGCTGAAAGTTTCAACTTATATAATATTCTGTTCAGCCCTAATAGTTTCACTACTAGGTAGTAGTCAACCCTAGTCACAAGTAGTTTCAGCCCTAGTCACAAGTAGTTGTTGCCTCAAGTAGTCACAGTTGTACCGTTAAGTAGTAAGAGTCATATGTACGAGTATTTATAGGTACAAGTAGATGAAATTGCAAATGGTTGCAGTTACAGATAATGTAGTTAATGTCACAAGAAGCTGATGTTAAAATTACCAGCCATTGCTAGTAGCGGCAGTCCCAAGTAGTCACTATTGCAAGTCGCTTAACCTGTCATAATCGGGAGAAGTATCAGCAAGTCGTCCCAGCTAATTGCATTCACAAGCTTTAGTATCTGCAATTGTAAGTAGCAGCAGTCGCAAGTAGTTGTAGCCTCAGCTGTAAGTATTCATTGTCTCAGTTGGAAGTAGTTGCAATCCTAGATAATCATACTCGAAAGTTGTCGGGGTTGCAAACATTTGGAGATTTAGTCATATGTAGGTTATTTGCAGTCGGTGTAATAAGTAGCCACAATTGCAAGTAATTACTGTCGCACTAGTCTAATTAGTGATGGTATTGGAAGTGATGGTATTAGCTGTATTTTAGTCACAGTTTGGTTGTTTTAGCATTCTCTTCATCTTGCCCTTAAAGTTTCCACTTAGTGCGCTAAATGTTCTTCTTGATACTGCTTATACATCCTTTTGACAACATGCATACAGATAGTGTGTTTTCATTCAGTTCAACTCCCCCCTCATCATTTTCCTAAACTTATATTCTTATGGTCACAGCCATAGCAGTTGTACTATCAGTATCATTCGCCTTTTTGATAACCTGCATGCGGACAGTCGGTTTTGAATTAGTTCCTTATCTCTCTCAACATTCTCTCAATTTTCACCCTTATAAACTTAGAACTAGTAATAGCATGAATACATTTAGTGACATTATGGATATAGTCCAGTTTGGTTCGTACAACAATCTCCCAATATGCCTCGAAAGTTTCACCTTAACAACCTGAACCTTAGAAGTACTGGAAGTTGTAGTCAAAACTGTATTCAGGGGGAAAGAGAAGGGGGTAGGACCTCAACCCCGAAATGTAGATCCGACTCATGAAAACGTAAAAAAGGAATATAAACAGATTGTTGATGCACTTTTTAAACTATTTTTAGCACCCCCTCTCCCCCCTCAAAGAAACAGAAAATCCTGGATATGATTCTGGTTGCAGCAGTAGCTGCGACCAGAATCGTACCAGGATTTTTTTTTTCGTCATTTTTTTGGACACTTACATATTTGACACTGACCCTTTTATAATTTTTTTGTTGTTTCTTTGTTTGGTTCTTTTCTGTTTAGTGACGCTAAAGCGTAAATTCAGCACATTTGGGCTTGTGATGGCTATTAATTTAAAAAAACTTTTTCCACAAAATAAGTTTTTCAAAGAAAAGTAAAGAACTCCATTAAACAAAAAATGAGTAAAAATAAAATCAAATAATCTACGAAGCTCAAAAATACCACAAATCAGCATCGATAAATAAATGAAACCCAAAACGAACAGAAATTACAATAAATAACCGAGAAAAACTCAAAACGAGCAGACATTAACACGAGTTGAACTCTAAACCCCTATGCCTTCCGAAGGCCAGAATATAATTTACACTTTACTGAAAAAATACAAATTTTTTTACTTTTATAACTTTAATATATCAAATAATTTTAACATTCTGATTATTAAATATTAGTATATGTATATTAAACTGACAATGCACATTCATTTGTATTTTTTCAATAAAGTGCAAATTTTGTTCTGGCCTTGGGAAGGCATAGGGGTTTTGCACCGAACTTATGTTAATTTTTGCTCGTTTTGAGGTTGACTCAGTTATTCATTGTAATTTCTGTTCGTTTTGGGTTTCATTTATTTATCGATGCTGATTTGTGGTAGTTTTGAGCTTGATAGATTACTTGATTTTATTTTTTCTCTTTTTTCGTTTAATAGAGTTCTTTACTTTTCTTTGAAAAAATCACTCTTTGGAAAAAGTTTTTTTTTAATTAATTTCTTTTCGTTTTATATTGACATAGTCTTTTCAGGGAAAAAGAAAATAACACTTAAAATCTTTTCGTTTTTCAAGACTTTATAGTTTGGCCTGCTATTTGTAGGCTGGAGAAAATTTTTCAGCAATTTTTAACAACATACACCCTTTTTAAAATCTGGATACAAATAGTATGCCTACTGTTTAACTTAGTTTTATACCTCCTCTAGTTGACCTGAAATGGAAAACTTGATACCATTCGCAAAAAAATATGTTAACTTTCTTTGATTGCTTTTTTGATATTCTTTTGATTGGTTAAATTTTAAGAGCAGAAGTAGCCTCGAAAGTTTGAACATAATACCCACCGTGTTACTGGGTATATTTGTTTTTGGTATTTCTGTGATTTTGCATTCACACTGCGATTTTTTTTTCTACCTGGAGACAAATTTTATTTATTAAAAATATTGGGCCAAGAGGAGGGTTTTAGCGAGAGGGTAACTAGAAATCCTCAAACTACTTTTGACTATTAAAAAGGGCATCATCCATTTCTATTTTCAATCGAATAAGTCACTTTCAAAGTTCCCACGACAACTCCTTCGATACGAAGTGCCCTGATCTAAACAACAACAACAACAAAAAATATTACTAATAACTTTCGACTATTAAAAAGGGCACTACTCCTTTGAATTTTAAATCAAATGAGCCCTTTTCTGAAGTTTCTACGACAAGACCTTCTATAAAACCTTATCTGCCCCCAGGGCATAACTTAAAACCCTTCCCCTGAGGGCTGTGGTGGAGTATCCTCCACAAAAACATATTTTCTATGTGTAAATCAACTATGCTGAACAAAATGGCTATCCCAAAATTTTTTTGGGTGTGTTTTGGGGAATGATGGGCGTGGAGGGGGGGGGGGGCAAGTTGCCCTCAAATCACTTTCGACTATTAAAAAGGGTACTAGCACTTTGAATTTTCAATCGAATGAGCTTTTTTTGAAGTTTCTACGACAACACCTTCTATAAAAACATTATCTGCCCCCTTGGCATAACTTAAAACCCTTGCCCTGAGGGTTGTGGGGGAGTGTACTCCTTAAAAACATATTTTCTATCTGGAAATCAACTACGCTGAACATATTGGCTATCTCGAAATTTTGATTGGATGTGTTTGGGGGACTTATGGGCTGGGGGGGGGGGCTAGTTGCCCTCTAATCACTTTCGACTATTAAAAAGAGCACTAGCCCTTTGATTTTCCAATCGAATTAGTCTTTTTTTAAGTTTCTACGACAACACCTTCTATAAAAACCTTAAATACGCGCAGGGCATAACTTAAAACCCTTGCCCTAAGAGTTTTAGGGGAGTGTCCTTCTCAAAAACTTATTTTCTATCTGGAAATCAACTATGCTGACAAAATGGCTATCTCAAAATTTTGATTGGATGTGTTTGGGGGAATGATGGGCATGGGGGGGGCGTAGTTGCCCTCAAATCACTTTCGACTTTTAAAAAGGGCACTAGCCCTTTGAATTTCCAATCAAATGAGCCTGTTTTGAAGTTTCTACGACAAAGCCTTCTATAAAAACCTTATATGGCCCCAGGGCATAACTTAAAACCTTTGACCTGAGGGTTGCGGGGGTGTCCTCCTCAAAACATATTTTCTATCTGGAAATCAACTAGCCTAAGCTGAACAAAATGGCTATCTCAAAATTTTGATTAGATGTGTTTTGGGAATTATGGGCATGGGGGGGGGGCTAGATGCCCTCCAATCACTTTCGACTATTAAAAAGGGCACTTGGTCTTTCGATTTCGAACCTTATTCGAAACCTTATATGCCCCCAGGGCATAACTTACAACCCTTGCATTGAGGGCTCTGAGAGGGCGTTATCATCCTAAAAGACCTAATTTCCAGATCTTTCAACTACGTTGAACAAAATGGATATCTCAAAATTTTGATTGGATGTGTTTGGGAAAATGTTGGGCATGAGAGAGGCGTTAGTCACTATACAATCACTTTCAACTATTAAAAAAAGCACTAGCCCTTTCAATTTCCAATTGAATGAGCCCTTTTGAAGTTTCTACGACAACGCTTTCAATAAAAACTTTATATAACCCTAGGGAATAACTTACAACCCTTGCACTGAGGGATCTGAGGGGGTTATCATCCTAATAGACAAAATTTCTAGAACTTTCAACTATGTTGAACAAAATGGATATATCAAAATTTTAATTTCGATGAGTTTGGGAAAATGGTGGGCATGAGAGGGGCGTTAGTCGCTATTCAATCACTTTTAACTATTAAAAAAGGCACCAGCCCTTTGAATTTCCAATTTAATGAACCCTTTTGAAGTTTCTACGACAACGCTTTCAATAAAAAATTTATTTGCCCCCCGGGCATAACTTACATCCTTAAAGACCTAATTTCCAAAACTTTCAACTACGTTGAAAGTTTCAAAATTTTGAAAGGATCAAAATTTTGATTGGATGTTTTTGGGGGACTGCTGGGCCTGGGGGGGGGTAGTTGCCCTCAAATCACTTTCGACTTTTAAAAAGGGCACTAGCCCTTTGAATGTCCTACCAAATGAGCCTGTTTTGAAGTTTCTACGACAAAGCCTTCTATAAAAACCTTATATGGCCCCAGGGCATAACTTAAAACCTTTGACCTGAGGGTTGCGGGGGTGTCCTCCTCAAAACATATTTTCTATCTGGAAATCAACTAGCCTAAGCTGAACAAAATGGCTATCTCAAAATTTTGATTAGATGTGTTTTGGGAATTATGGGCATGGGGGGGGGGGCTAGATGCCCTCCAATCACTTTCGACTATTAAAAAGGGCAATTGGTCTTGCGATTTCGAACCTTATTCGAAACCTTATATGCCCCCAGGGCATAACTTACAACCCTTGCATTGAGGGCTCTGAGAGGGCGTTATCATCCTAAAAGACCTAATTTCCAGATCTTTCAACTACGTTGAACAAATTGGATATCTCAAAATTTTGATTGGATATGTTTAGGAAAATGGTGGGCATGAGAGAGGCGTTAGTCGCTATCCAATCACTTTCAACTATTAAAAAAGGCACAAGCCCTTTCAATTTCCTATTGAATGAGCCCTTTTGAAGTTTCTACGACAACGCTTTCAATAAAAACTTTATATAACCCTAGGGAATAACTTACAACCCTTGCACTGAGGGATCTGAGGGGGTTATCATCCTAAAAGACAAAATTTCTAGAACTTTCAACTATGTTGAACAAAATGGATATCTCAAAATTTTAATTTCGATGAGTTTGGGAAAATGGTGGGCATGAGAGGGGCGTTAGTCGTTATTCAATCACTTTCAACTATTAAAAAAGGCACCAGCCCTTTGAATTTCCAATTTAATGAACCCTTTTGAAGTTTCTACGACAACGCTTTCAATAAAAACTTTATTTGCCCCCCGGGCATAACTTACATCCTTAAAGACCTAATTTCCAAAACTTTCAACTACGTTGAAAGTTTCAATATTTTGTAAGTATCAAAATTTTGATTGGATGTTTTTGGGGGAATGATGGGCATGGGGGGGGGTAGTTGCCCTCAAATCACTTTCGACTTTTAAAAAGGGCACTAGCCCTTTCAATTTCCTACCAAATGAGCCTGTTTTGAAGTTTCTACGACAAAGCCTTCTATAAAAACCTTATATGGCCCCAGGGCATAACTTAAAACCTTTGACCTGAGGGTTGCGGGGGTGTCCTCCTCAAAACATATTTTCTATCTGGAAATCAACTAGCCTAAGCTGAACAAAATGGCTATCTCAAAATTTTGATTAGATGTGTTTTGGGAATTATGGGCATGGGGGGGGCTAGATGCCCTCCAATCACTTTCGACTATTAAAAAGGGCACTTGGTCTTTCGATTTCGAACCTTATTCGAAACCTTATATGCCCCCAGGGCATAACTTACAACCCTTGCACTGAGGGCTCTGAGAGGGGGTTATCATCCTAAAACACATAATTTCAAGAGCTTTCAACTACCTTGAACAAAATGGATATCGCAAAATTTTGATTGGATGTGTTTGGGAAAATGGTGGGCATGAGAGGGGCGTTAGTCACTCTCCAATCACTTTCAACTATTAAAAAAGGCACTAGCCCTTTCAATTTCCAATTGAATGACCCCTTTTGAAGTTTCTACGACAACGCTTTCAATAAAAACTTTATATAACCCTAGGGAATAACTTACAACCCTTGCACTGAGGGATCTGAGGGGGTTATCATCCTAAAAGACAAAATTTCTAGAACTTTCAACTATGTTGAACAAAATGGATATCTCAAAATTTTAATTTCGATGAGTTTGGGAAAATGGTGGGCATGAGAGGGGCGTTAGTCGTTATTCAATCACTTTCAACTATTAAAAAAGGCACCAGCCCTTTGAATTTCCAATTTAATGAACCCTTTTGAAGTTTCTACGACAACGCTTTCAATAAAAACTTTATTTGCCCCCCGGGCATAACTTACATCCTTAAAGACCTAATTTCCAAAACTTTCAACTACGTTGAATAAAATGGCTATCTCAAAATTTTTACTGGATGTGTTTGGGGAATGATGGGTGTGGGGGGGCTAGTTACCCTCCAATCACTTTCGACTACTAAAAAGGGCACTAGCCCTTTGAATTCCCCGTTGAATGAGCTTTTATTGAAGTTTCTACGAAAACGCCTTCTTTAAAAACCTTATATGCCCCCAGGGCATAACTTAAAACCCTTGCCCTAAGGGATATGGGGGAGTGTCCTCCTTAAAAACAAATTTTCTATCTGGAAATCAACTACGCTGAACAAAATGGCTATCTCAAAATTTTGATTGGATGTGTTTGGGGGAATGATGGGCGTAGGGGGACTAGTTGCCCTCCATTCACTTTTGACTATTAAAAAGGGTACTAGCCCTTTGAATTTCCAATCGAATGAGCCTGTTTTGAAGTTACTACGACAATCCCTTCTATAATAACCTTATATGCCCCCAGGATATAACTTAAAACCCTTGCCCTGATGGTTGTAGGGGAGTGTCCTCCTCAAAAACATATTTTCTATCTGAAAATCAACTGCGCTGAACAAAATGGCTATCTAAAAATTTTGATTGGATGTGTTTGGGGGAATGACGGGCGGGGGGGGGGGCTAATTGCCCTCCAATCACTTTCGAATATTAAAAAGGGTACTAGCCCTTTGAATTTCCAATCAACTGGGCCTGTTTTGAAGTTCCTACGACAAAGCCTTCTAAAAAAAACCTTATATGCCTCCAGGGCATAACTTAAAACCCTTGCTCTGAGGGTTGTGGGGGAGTGTCCTCCTCAAAAATATATTTATATTTGGAAATCAACTACGTTGAACAAAATGGATATCTCAAAATTTTAATTCGATGTTTGGGAAAATGGTGGGGCGTAAAACCTTATATACCCCCAGGGCATTACTTAAAACCTTTGCCCTGAGGGATGTGGGGGAGTGTCCTCCTCAAAAACATATTTTCTAACTTTTTTAGACTTTTACAGTGAGAGAAGGGGGTCATATCCAAACTCTTGTTTGTCGTGATTTTTGTTCGTTTCAAGCTTGATTTGCATATTCAGTCTAATTTTCACTTGTTTTAAGATTTATTTATTAATTTACATTAATATCTATTGTATGTTTGTTTGCATTGATTGTTTATTTAATTTCTGTTCGTTTTAAGTTTCATTTATACTTTAATAGCAAAATATTTTTTTCGTTTTAAGCTTGATTTTCATATTAAATCTAAGCATTACTCGCTTTAAGATTCATTTGTTCATTTATATTATTACTTGTTGTATGTTTTTGAAATTGAAAGTTCTAGTTCACTTTTTAAGAGTAAAAAGATATTTGAGAGTACCTAGCCCCCCCCCCTCCTTGCCCTTTTTTCCTCAAACCCATCCGATAAGAGCTTTGAGATAGCTTTTTTTTTAATAGTTCAAAGACCATATAAAGAAAACTCAGGGTTCAACACAGCCGCCCAGGGCCCGAGGGCAGGTGTTTTAAGTTATGCTTTGGGGAAATATATGGTTCTTATAGGGATGCTCGTAAAAAATTCAGAGATGGCTCATTTGATTCGAAATTTTATTTTTTAGTTCAGTTTTTAGGATTATAAAAAAGAGATTGGAGGGCAACTAGCCCCCCCCCTTTTCCCCAAGTGCGTCCGATAAAAACTCTGAGATAACCATTAAGTTGTTAGTTGGTTAGTAACCATAAGTCATTGCTGAAAAGTCAGATAACAAAAACTCAGGTGTCGTCACAACCCCCAAGAGCCCGGGGGCAGGCTCTGTAAATATATACCCCTGGGGCATATATTGTTCTTATGAAAGGGATGCTCGTATAAACTTCAGAGAGGGCTCATTGATTGGATATTGAAAGTTCGAGCTCACTTTTGAATTGTCAAAAGAGATCCGTGGGCAGCTTGCCACCCCCCCCCCACGCTTTTTTTTTAGACACATCTGATGAAAATTTTGAGATAGACCTTTTTGTTAAAAATAGTTCAAAGGTCGGATAATAAAAAAATCTGGTGTCAATAGAGCCCCCCAGGGCACAGGGATTTGCGACAACCTCGCAAACCCTCTGCATCACTTTGCCGACGATAACACGACACACTCAGCCGTCCCTAAACACAAAGACCCAACACAAGCCTCCCTTTCCCTACAGATGGATCTTTTGAAAATTGAAAAGTGGTCTGATGCATGGATGATCATCTTCAATGCATCGAAAACAAAGGAGCTTCTAATTACCCGATCAAAGGTGCCACGTGAACACCCCAGTTTCATCTTCAAAAATGAAGCTATAGAGAGTCGACGAGCTTCGTCTACTGGGGATGCATTTCTCCACCGATCTCTCTTGGAAAAACCACCTTGATCGGGTGAGAACCTCCTGCGCAAGACAGCTGGGAGTTACTATTCGCTCCAAAAATCTTCTTCCATCAAGCTCGATCCTCCCACTCTACAAGTCTTGCATCAGACCCATAGCTGAAAATGGATGCCCGCTATTTGCTGGTGCTCCGAAAACGCTGTTGGCACCACTTCAGAAGATCCAGAGTAGGGCAAATAGGGCGGGCTGCGCCTCTACACAAGAATTGCTCCAGCCTCTAAATGAAAGGTTTGATGTAGCGTCGATGGCTGTATTCTACAAGTACATGAATTCGCCTCCCTCAGACGAGCTCTCTCGATTTGTGCCCTCCTTTGTCCAGCCAACAAGGCATACACGAATGTAAAGAGCTCGGTCCAATTATCTAAAGGAGGATACACCGAAAATCGAGTACTTGAGGAACAGCTTCATCCGGCGTTGCACTTCTATCTGGAACGATCTTCCTGGGGATATTATCCCTGCAAATCCCTCTGTTGACACCTTCAAAAGAAGGTTCAATAGGCATTTAAAACCTCGAGGCCAAGAAAGAGGTAAATGATTAGCGGCATATCAGATACTTTGAAGTACCTGGCACCGTGAATATTGGAATAAAAAAAAATGGTTCTTATGAACGGGATGCTCGTATAAACTTCATAGAGGGCTCATTTGATCGGAAATTGAAAGTTCTAGTTCCCTTTTTAAGGGTCAAGAGAGTTAAACTATCTACCCCACGCTTTTTGGACACGGGCAAGAGGTGCCCTGGTTTTAACTATTTAAGTTTTTTATTGATTTTGACAAAAATCCATCACAATCGCTAATCGTCACTTTATCGACAAAGACCGCCATTTCATCAACAAAAACCGTCATTTTATCGACAAAAAGCGTCATTTCATGGACAAAATCCGTCACAATCGCTAACCGTCCTTTCATTCACAAAAAACGTCATTTCAACGAAAAAATCCGTCATTTCATCGAAAAAAATCAGTCACAACGTCGACAGTCATAACATCGACATGTCAACTCATCGACAGTCACAATCAATACCCGTCACAACGTCGACAGCCATAAGATCGAAACATCATTTCATCTAAAAACTGTCGATGAAAAAAAACTGCAATGTAACAATAAGTAAAAAAAAATTAACAAAGCCACAAAAACCACATAGTAGGCATAGGTATAAAAAGAAGATAAAAAGCTTGATAGAATATGTTAAAGGATGTTTCACATAATACACTTAAATACAAATAATTCTCATAAATTAAGTATGTACACATTTTCAAAATGTGTCCCAAAGTTTTTGTGTGAGTTTTTATTTATACATCTATACTTTCTTCTCTATTTATATAACTTGTGAAATTGCATTAAACTAAAACAGCTAATGTATAGCTTTGACGTCCGCTAAGGAATTGTTGCTTCCATTTCAGTTGGTGACTCCAGTTATTTGTTGGAGGCTAGTGACTGGTCCTTTGATAGGGGGGCTCTCAAGGTCAGTTAATAGACCACGATAAGCTAGGGAATTAAAACAATTTAGTCCAAATCGATATGTCAACTCATGTTTTTGAATATCAAGGGATTCCAATTTGGGTTGTTTCAGTGCATAATCATGTGTTGAGTAGTTTTGTCCAAGCATAATTTTTACTGGTCTTTTTTGTATTATCTTAAGTCAATCTGATTGATCTGTTGTGAAACCTGGATCCCAACCTGGACACTTAGGAAAAGGTCTAACAGAACTACAGTATTTAGACTTTTAAACCCCAGTTTCCATAATAAATCTCTTCAGGGGGGGGGGGGAGAAATGAATTTAAAAGTGAGGCGCCTTTTTTAGTCAGATAGTCAACGTGCGATTTCCATCTTAAATTTTCTTTCAAAAGCATTCCTAGTATTTTAACTTTTTTTTATCAATAGTAGGGAATTACGATAAGAGTGGCTGTTGACTCTTAGGAAGGAAAAAATCATATGAGATCTTTTAGCTTCGGCGACAGTCAGTTTTACTTTTCCTAATTCAGCTTAATTAGATATTGTACAGACATCCCTGTGACAATTTAGGCACACACAGTAACTTGTGATTCAATTTTACATTCACCTTAAATTTCGCTGAAAGTTTCAACTTATATAATATTCTGTTCAGCCCTATTAGTTTCACTACTAGGTAGTAGTCAACCCTAGTCACAAGTAGTTGTTGCCTCAAGTGGTCACAGTTGCACCGTTAAGTAGTAAGAGTCATATGTACGAGTATCCAGCCCTTTCAATTTCCAATTGAATGAACCCTTTTGAAGTTTCTACGACAACGCTTTCAATAAAAACTTTATATTCCCCCCGGGCAAAACTTACAACCCTTGCCCTGAGGGCTGTGGGGGGAGGGATTGTCATCCTTAAAGACCCAATTTCCAAAACTTTCAACTACGTTGAATAAAATGGCTATCTCAGAATTTTTACTGGATGTGTTTTGGGGAATTATTGGTGTGTGGGGGGGATAGTTGCCCTCCAATCACTTTTGACTATTAAAAAGGGCACTAGCCCTTTGAATTCCCAGTTGAATGAGCTTTTATTGAAGTTTCTACGAAAATGCCTTCTTTAAAAACCTTATATACCCCCAGGGCTGAACTTAAAACCCTTGCCCTGAGGGATGTGGGGGAGTGTCCTCCTCAAAAACCTATTTTCTAACTGGAAATCAACTACGCTGAACAAAATGGCTATCTCAAAATTTTGATTGGATGTGTTTGGGGGAATGAAGGGCGTGGGGGGACTAGCTGCCCTCTAATCACTTTCGACTATTAAAAAGGGTACTAGCCCTTTGAATTTCCCATCGAATGAGCCTGTTTTGAAGTTTCTACGACAATACCTTCTATAAAAACCTTATATGCCCCCAGGCCATAACTTAAAACCCTTGCCCTGAGGGTTGTGGGGGAGTTTCCTCCTCAAAAACATATTTTCTATCTGGAAATCAACTACGCTGAACAAAATGGCTATATCAAAATTTTGATTGGATGTGTTTGGGGGAATGAAGGGCGTGGGGGGGGGCTAATTGCCCTCTAATCACTTTCGACTATTAAAAATGGTACTAGCCCTTTGAATTTCGAATCGATTGAGCCTGTTTTGAAGTTTCTACGACAATACCTTCTATAAAAACCTTATATGCCCCCAGGTCATAACTTAAAGCCGTTGCCCTGAGGGTTAAGGGGGAGTGTTCTCCACAAAAATATATTTTCTATCTGGAAATCAACTACTCTGAACAAAATGGTTACCTCAAAATTTTTATTGGATGTATTTGGGTGAATGATGGGCGTGGGTTGGGGGGGGGCTAGTTGCTCTCCAAAGACTTTCGATCATTAAAAAGGGCACTAGCCACTCCAATTTCCAATCGAATGAGCCCTTTTCGAAGTTTCTACGGGGACTCCTTCGATACCAAGTGCCCGGGTATGGAGAAAAAAAAATACATTGTGGCCACATCGTTGTTTACTTTGGCAGTAAAGAATAATCGTTATTTATTAATGATTATTCATTAATAAATCTGTCTTTTATGCTCTTTTATGCTTTTTAACCATCGACTTAATACTGTAAGCTGCTCCTGATGTGTTGCGAATAGCCTAGGCCCTTTTGTCAGCTGGTTTGCCCCAGTGTGTTTTCAGGTAGTCTAACATTCCCTAAAAAGTCCATCTAACTATCCTTACCCTTTTTGGAGAACGAGAGTCAAACATACCCTCCTTTCCCAATAGAGAACCCTAAATATAAACAAAGGGGAAGTTTCATCCATGTTGAATAAAATGGCTTGCTCAAATTTTTAATCGAATGTGTTTGGGGGGAGGAAAGAAAAAGGGACATGGAAGAATTGGAGCAATGGTTGCTCTTCATTCAGTTTTCAAACAGTTCGTGGTAACGAACTGTAAGTAAGGAGCGACCCGGCTCAATGGTAACCGAAACTCTAGAAAACGGGTTATTGATACCAATAGATATATCAAAAGAATCAGATTTCAATGCTGATTTCAAATATATAACTTTCATCAAGTTTAGTCCTACCCATAAAAAGAGACACGCCTGAAAAAATTTGACTGATTTTCGAAACAAGGGGGAAAGACAACAGAAAATCTATAGAACCTTACTGAAAATCACAACTTCATAGTCCGCGTTACAGAGAACCCTACAATAGATTTTCCAAGTTCCTATCTACAAAAATGTGGATTTTTCCATTTTTTGCCAGAAGAAAGATCACGGATGCCTGTTTATTTGTTTGTTTGTTTGTTTGTTTGTTGTTTTTTTTTCCCCCAGGGGTGATCGTATCGACCCAGTGGTCCTAGAATATTGTGGGAGGGCTCATTGGAACGAAAATTAAAAGTTCTAGTGCCCTTTTTAAGTGACCAAAAAAAATGGAGGGCAACTAGGCCCCCTCCCACGCTTATTTTTATCCCAAAGTCACCCGATCAAAATTTTGAGATAGCCATTTTGTTCAGCATGGTCGAAAATATGATGGATATGTCTTTTAGGAGGACTTAATCCCCCGAAGTTCCCCGAGGGTGGGCTAAAAGTTATGAACTTTACCCATTGTTAACAGATAGTATTGTTTATTGGGATTTATACAGATTTTTGCTGTTGGTTTTTTTGGGGTTTGTGGGAGGTAAGGGGGGGTCAGGGGTTATGTTGGAGGATCTGTTCATGATGGAAGTTGTCATGGGGGAAGGTAAATTGCCATGAAGGGGGCGCCGGACTTGCCAGCATTATTTATTGGTTATTGGGAAGTATACAAACATTTTCATGAAGGATTATTTCTTGAGGGGGGGGGGAGGATCGAGGGGGGGATTAATCTGGAGAATAGTTCAAGGGAGGAGGTTTATTGGGGGGAAGGGACATGTCGAGGACGGGGGCGCCGGATTTCCAATCATTATTTAAAAAACGATCAGAAATTAAATAAAAAAAAACAACAAGTTTTTTCAACTGAAATGTAAGAAGGAATATTAGAACTTAAAACGAACAGAAATTATAACGTATGTGAGGGGTTCTCCCCCAAGTCAATACCTCGCTCTTTACGCTACAGTTTTTTTTTTAGTGCTTTCAAAAGAGCTATCTATTCTAATTAAACGGCCTTTGTGATTCAAGGGTTTGTGAATCAAAATTTTTTTTAACTTTTAGCGTAAAGAGCGTGGTATTGACTAAGGGGAGAACCCCTTCATATAAGTAATAACATATACGTAATAAAAAAAACAATAAAAAACAAGCGATACGGCTCAATAGCAATCGAAACTTTTAAAAACGAAATTTTGATGTCAATAAATGTATCAAAAGAATGTGTTTATAATGCTGATCCTAAATATATAAATTTTATTAAGTTTAGTATTACTCATCAAAGGCTATGAGCCTGAGAAAATTTACTCGATTTTTTAAAGAGGGGGGAAACATCCCCTACAAGTGAAAGAATTTTAATGAAAATCACACCGTCAGTATATACCAAGGTTCCATTTCTACGACGCCCCCGTACCAAACAGTTTTTTCTGTTAATTTTTGCAGGTCATTACACTCTTTGCCAGGGAATAACGCTATTTCAAAAGTTCAGCGTAACTTCAAAGTTCAGTGTCCTTTTTTAGTGATAAACCCAAACCACAGAGTATAACTTGATTGGTGATTAGTATTTGAATAAAAAAAAGGGTAATTAGTAATTGGAAAATTTCTTAATGCTTTTACAATCGGAGATGTTTGATTAACCTTTTGAAAAAAAAGGGGTAATGGGATATGCGAGTATTTGCAAAAAAAAGGGTAATTAGTGAATGGAAATTTTTTTTAATGCTTTTACAATTGGAAGTGTTTGATTAACCTTTGCAAAAAAAGAGGGTAATGGGATTTGCGATTTGGAGGAGATGGGATGATAGTGTACCGTATAATACACAAGTGATGTTTTGGAGCTTATTGTCAATTTAACGAGAAATGACTGAAAAGTGTTTTGAGGGAGATGGGTTGCATGGAGGGTTGAGTTGCATGAGAGTTCAGTTAAAGGGGGGCGGGTACAGTTACACGGAGCTTTAGATAAATGGGGTCGAATTGCATGAGGGTTCAGTAGCACGAGGGTTCAGTTGTACAGGGTTTCGGTTATACAGGGGTTCACTTACATGGAGGGATTCAGTTGAACGGGGGGGGGGAGATTTGCGATTTGGAGGAGATGGGATGATAGTGTACTGTATAATACGCAAGTGATGTTTTGGAGCGTATTGTCAATTTAACGGGAAATGACTGAAAAGTGTTTTGAGGGAGATGGGTTGCATGGAGGGTTGAGTTGCATGAGATTTCAGTTAAAGGGGGGGGGAGGGGAGGGGGTACAGTTATACGGAGATTTAGTTAAACGGGGTCGAGTTGCATGAGGGTTCAGTAGCACGAGGGTTCAATTGCATGGGGGGTTTAGTTGTACAGGGATTTCAGTTAAAGAATACCTCCTCGACATTAAACCTAAGGAAATTTATGTATTTGGAATCAGCGTATAAAGCCCAATCATTTTCATGTATCTATAATTATTAAAATTCTTTTTTTAGAGTTATGGTTACTTTCGGACACACTCAAGAAGTGAAGTTAAATCAGATAATGGGAAAGTGGAAGAGTTGTAGCCTAAAACAGCCATAATTGTAATTTCGGTTCATTTAGGGTTTCATTTATTTATCGATGCTGATTTGTGGCAGTTTCATGATTGGTAGATTATTTGATGTTATTTTTGCTAATTTTTTGTTTATCATATAAGGCTATTGCGTCTTTCTGAACTTTCTGTTGGAGGCGGGGGTAAGTATTTAGTTTAAATAATTCTAGGAGGAATTGAGTTTTGTGGATGGTGTTGAAAAATGGTACGTGTTGAATATTTGGGTAAACATACGGCTAAGAAACGCTTCACTATAAATAAGGATATTGTGTCTTTCTGAACTTTCTGTGCGAGGCGGGGATAACTATTTAGTTTAAATAATTCTAGGAGGAATTGAGTTTTGTGGCTGGTGTGGAAAAATGGTACTTGTTAAATATTCGTGTAAACATTCGACTATAAATAAGGCTATTGCGTCTTTCTGAACTTTCTGTTGGAGGCGAGGGTAAGTATTTAGTTTAAATAGTTCTAGGAGGAATTGAGTTTTGTGGATGGTGTTGAAAAATGGTAAGTGTTGAATATTTGGGTAAACATACGGATAAGACACTCTTCACTATAAATCATTCTAGGGAGAATTTCTTAAATTTATGTTAGTGTCATTTATAAATATTTATTTTAAATATTTATAGTAGTACTTGAGTTTTGTTGATGGTGTGGAAAAATGGTACTTGTTAAATATTAGGGTAAACATTCGACTATAAATATGGCTATTTCGTCTTTCTGAACTTTCTGTTGGAGGCAGGGATAACTATTTAGTTTAAATAATTCTAGGAGGAATTGAGTTTTGTGGCTGGTGTTGAAAAATGGTACGTGTTGAATATTTGGGTAAACATACGGCTAAGAAACGCTTCACTATAAATAAGGCTATCGTGTTTTTCTGAACTTTCTGTGTGAGGCAGCGATAACTATTTAGTTTAAATAATTCTAGGAGGATGAAGTATTTTTTTACTTAAAAACTACATTAATAACTTCCAAGGTGATAGGACAGTATGACACAGAATTTATCAGTTACCGAGCGTTCAATAAGCCCCCCCCCGCAATGACTTCCAAGGGTTTTATGACTCCTCCCCACAATGAATTCAGATGGTTTTAAGGCTCATCTCACTAGTCATAGCTCCGTTCAACCTTGAGCGAAGGTATAAAAGTTTGATGAAGTATTTCTCTGCTTAACAACTACATTAATAGCCTCCAAGATGATAGGACTGTATGACACCGAATTTATCAGTTTTAAAAAATCATCTTGCGGTGTTATCTTCGAATGTGCTTTTTTATTATTGTCTATTGATCTCGAAGAAATCGACTGTTATCATTGGTTAGTGAACTATAATCTGTTTGAGTATGATAAAAGCTTGTGGAGTACTACATTACGTTATATAAACAGACTGGGATTCTACGATAGAGTGATTACACCCCTTAATAATACTGGTCAGGAACTGAGAAATGTCCAGGAGGAAGTCAGTGAAATTTGCAGCTTTTTCGGAGTTGAAGCGCTCTACGTAAAGGGCAATGTACCTACAGATAAAGTTTTAATTCAAAAGTGTGACCCTAGGATTCCACTTTTCAATCTAGAAGAGTTTATGTGTCCTAAATTTGAAGGGGGCTATCACCGTCCTGAAGACGAGGTTAGGTTCTTCACACAGTGGATACCTAAGAACATACCTGATCGTGATAAATCCATAAGACATGTTAAAAACTATCCTATATCATGGGACCATCGTTTGTGGATGTTTAAGAGTGAACTCTAAGTGCTATTTTTATGTAAACATTTGTTGTTATTTTTTTTTTATAAAAAAAAAATCCGTTAATAAATTTAAGCAATAAATATCTTTAAGCTTAACCCCTTCTTTTTTCTTTAGAATAGTTCTATTGTAAGCAAGTAACAAACTCTTTCCTGAAGTCACCTCTTGGATACACAATGCAGAAACTTCATTTAAGAAACTATGAAAAAAATTGTAAGTAAGTAAGTAACAAATTCCTTCTTGAACTCACCTCTTGGATACACAATACAGAAATTTTCATTAAAGAAATTATTAAAAAATTGTAAGTAAGTAGCAAATTCTTTCTTGAATTCACCTGCTGGATAAACAAAGACATTTCGTTCAAGAAATTATGACAAAATTCTAAGTAAGTAACAAACTCTTTATTGTTTACATGACTTATATACACGATGTAGAAATTTAATTCAAGAAATTATGAAAAAATTCTCAGTAAGTAACAATTTCTTTCTTGAAGTCATCTCGTGGATACACAATATACGGAAATTTCATTCAAGAAATTCTGAAAATATTTGTAAGTAAGTAACAAACTCTTTATTGATTTCACCTCTTGGATATACAGTACAGATACTTCATTCAAGAAATTATGAAAAAATCGCAAGTAAGTAACTTTTTTTTGTCTTTATCACAAACAATTTTCACTTAGCTAAATGATGTAGAAATTTAATTCAAGAAATTATTAATAAATTCTCAGTAAGTAACAATTTCTTTCTTGAAGTCAACTCTTGGATATGCAATACGGAAATTTCATTCAAGAAATTATTAAAAAATTGCAAGTAAGTAGCAAATTGTTTCTTGAATTCACCTGCTGGATAAACAAAGACATTTCGTTCAAGAAATTATGACAAAATTCTAAGTAAGTAACAAATTCTTTATTGTTTACACGACTTAGATACACGATGTAGAAATTTAATTCATGAAATTATGAAAAAATTCTCAGTAAGTGTTAAAACTATTTTGGATTTGTGTAAAGGATTTTTTCTATTTTTAAGAATAGTTTTTGTTTTTTAAGAAATATTTTCAATTTTCTTACAACTTTTTGTATTTTGCAAGAATTGTTTCTGCTTTGTAAGAA